>NW_020172293.1:7952405-7992350 GCF_003031525.2 Neophocaena asiaeorientalis asiaeorientalis | reverse complement strand
GTGGAAAAAAAAAAAAAAAAAAAAAAAAAAAACGCTGTGCTAAGTGCGTTTGGGAGAAAAGACAAACTTCATTCTTTTAAATACTACTTTATATGTGAAATAGAACCTGGGAAAGACCTTATTATCCTTCGTAGAATTAATTATTCTAGAACTAATTATTAGGAAATTGAAAATTGTGTGTAAAGGTTAAAGATGCTATTCACAATGCTTTTTCCACACGCCGTTCTCTAAGAGTGACAGATGTTTGTGAACCTTTAAGAAAATGGCTCAAAAGTCGGGCATTACTATGCATTGCTTCGAAAACTGTGTGTGTGGTGGTGACTGGTGAAATCCCACTTGGGGAATCAAGATCCCCACCAAACACCCCGCTCATTTTCCAATCCGGCTCCTAGCACCACCCGGCCCCCAAGAGACCCGTGAGCCCCACCCACCGGGTCTATCTCCACACCCAGGTTGAGCTGCCCACGGTCCACGGTTCCAGACGTAAGTCAGTAGTAACGGGTTTTATCATTGTCGTCCTGTGACAACCAGAGAATAAATTGTCCTTGCCAGACGCTCTGTGTTGCAGAAAATGTGCTCGTGCAGAATTCAGTATCAGCCTCCTTGCTTCGCACCCAACAGGTGATATTTATGGGCTGTTTACAAGTTGCTCGCATATGGCATTCTAAGGAGGTTAGTAACTTTCATATGCTGTCATCCAGTTTATTCATTTTATGAAAACCTCCCTCCAAAGGTCAGCCCTCTTTGCCTGCCTCCCCAACTTCAGGCTGAAGGAAAGATCCTGAATGTATCTCAAGGCAGAAGAGTTAAATAGGCTTTCCTGCTCTCCCCATGTAGGGCTCCCACGCATGCGTCTCTAACTTGACGCTCCAGACGGAACCCAAGCGGGAACCTGGTAGCGGCTCTTTTGATGCCGCTGATGCTACAGTCGTGTTCCTTTGCGTGGAAACGTCTGCCTGCTTTGGACTTGGCTCAGCTCACATGGAGGAGAGATAGGGCAACAGCCCTGTGGGAAGGAGTGTGGTCAGCACGGGCGGTCAAGCCAGCGCACCTCCCAGAAGCTGCCCGCAGCATTCCTGCTCCTGCTTCTGTGGGTCCAGGACAGCAGGTAGCAGCGCTTCCGAAATCCTCTCCCCGCTACCGACCAGAGTGGGGCTTCAGGCCTCCGGCACAGCAGAGGCAGTGACAGAGCTGTCCCCGAGAACAGTCCAGACTTTACAGTCCTCCTGCCAGGTGGACACGCAAAATGTGTAGAGATTTTTATCGCTGCCAATGAAACAGGAGGAAGGTGTCTCTTGTCCTTTTGAAAGCTCAGCTAAATGGGTCATTGGAAACATTTCACTAGCACTGGTTTGAAGAGAAGTCCAGGCAGATTCCCATGGCCGTGAAGAGGACACAGGTGGGCAGGCACCTGGGGACTGTGAAAAGGCAAGTGTCTGGAAGGTCAACAACGTTGTTCATCCTGATTTGGTAGGAAGTAGGAGAGAGCAGCAAGCTCAGAGCATGAACTTTTTCAAGTGACTTTTCCAGATCACAAAGGTCATCTTTTCCCTTTTCACGGATGCTCTTTATGTAAGTAGAGAGCATTTAGCAACCCAGAGATCAGGTAGGGAAACCGGGAGGAGGCCCAGGGATCCCCACAAAGTGCAACATCTGCTCTCAAGGCCACCAGGACCAATTCGTGATTCTCAACCAAGCACATCCCTCAGAATCAACCGCCTGCAGCAATTTAAAAAAAATACCCGGAACTGGTTCCTGCCTCAGCCGTCTGGAACTACAGTTCTAGGGATGGCGCTCACGAAGGACCAGAGACAGTTCTGTGAGCAGAACAGAATGAGGGGGATTCCCCAGTGGCACAGTAGTTAAGAATCCACCTGCCAATGCAGGGACACGGGTTTGAGCCCTGGTCCGGGAAGATCCCACGTGCCGTGGAGCAACTAAGCCCGTGTGCCGCATCTACTGAGCCTGCGCTCTAGAGCCCACGAGCCACAACTACTGAGCCCGTGAGCCACAACTACTGAGGCCCATGTGCCTAGAGCCCCTGCTCCGCAACAAGAGAAGCCACCGCAATGAGAAGCCCACGCACCGCAAGGAAGAGTAGCCCCCGCTCACCGCAACTAGAGAAAGCCCATGCGCAGCAACGAAGACCCAACGCAGCCAAAAATAAATAAATAAATAAATTTATTTTAAAATAAATAAATAAATAAAAGAACAGAATGAGGCCCCATCTCAGCACTCAGGCCTCTGACCCAAAGGCTGCTGTTCTGGGCAAGCCTGTGGGCCTGGTGGACCCCTGCTTGGAGAGCTAGTGGACAGAAGGAAGAGCAGTCCGAGGGGGGGAAAGGTGGGTTTCCGTGGTGGTGAGGGGGGCAGAGTTGGCTTATCCTGCAGAAGGAATAAGGCGTGGCTTCCTCAGCCCTAACCCAGGGTCAGCCACTTACTCTGTGACCTTGGGCTTACTCAATGGAACCTTATTAAACCTCCTTGCTCTCAACTACAAAGTGGACCTAAAATCAGTACCTTGTGGGGTTATTGGGTATAAAATGAGATTATGCAGGGAAAGTACCTAGTTAAGGTCCTGTCACAAGTCGGTGTTCATGAAGAGTAGGTAGTAGAAGTTATAGTAGTGATGGTGGTGGAGGAATATTTTGATTAGTGGGAAGAATATGGAGTTTACTTTCTAGCAACGTGCCAGCCTAGACCTATCATGGTAACAGCTGCAATTCATATTGTGTCTCTATGTGCCTGGTGGTGGGTGGGGATGATGTTTAATCCCCACAAGCACGCTGCAAGACATTCTCATTTTACTAAAGAGGAAGCCAAGTATAAAAAGGTTATAAGATCAGCCTAAGAAGAAGACCTAAATAGAAATTTCTCCAAAGAAGACATACAGATGGCCAAGAAGCACATGAAAAGCTGCTCAACATCACTAATTATTAGAGAAATGCAAATCAAAACTACAATGAGGTATCACCTCACACCGGTTAGAATGGGCATCATCGGAAAATCTACAAACAACAAATGCTGGAGAGGGTGTGGAGAAAAGGGAGAAAAGTGCAACTCACTTGCACTGTTGGTGGGAATGTAAACTGATACAGCCACTATGGAGAACAGTATGGAGGTTCCTTAAAAAACGAAAAATAGAATTACCGTATGATCCAGCCATGCCACTACTGGGCATATACCCAGAGAAAACCATAATTCAAAAAGACACATGCACCCCAATGTTCATTGCAGCACTCTTTACAATAGCTAGGTCATGGAAGCAACCTAAATGCCCATTGACAGACGAATGGATAAAGAAGATGTGGTACATATATACAATGGAATATTACTCAGCTATAAAAAGGAACGAAACTGGGTCATTTGTAGAGACGTGGGTGGACCTAGAGACTGTCATACAGAGTGAAGTAAGTCAGAAAGAGAAAAACAAATATCATATATTAGCACATATATGTGGAATCTAGAAAAATGGTCCAGATGAACCGGTTTGTAAGGTAGAAATAGAGACACAGATGTAGAGAACAAACGTATGGACACCAAAGGGGGAAGGCAGGGGGGGATATTGGGATTGACATATATACACTAATATGTATAAAATAGATAACTAGTAAGAACCTGCTGTATAAAAAATAAAATAAAATAATTTAAATAAATAAATAAGTAGCTGAAAAACAGAAAAATCTGCCGAAGAGTACAGAACTTGAGGTGGCAAATGAGGGTTTGAAGCCAGATCCTTCTGATGCCAAAACCACGGCCTGTATGTTGCCCAGCCAGATGCTTGGCTAGGGGACCTTGTGTTCCCCAACCAGGGAAACAGAGATTATGGAGTCCCCGTCAGCCTGACTAGTTACAAGTGTGGTTATTTCCTGAGCAGTACGTGAAAAGCACTTGGGATCTTGGGAACTCGGGTTAGAACATGAAGGGGGCCCTTCTACTTCAAGGTTGAAAATTCACGAGGCATTTCTTGGGGTTAAGAATGACTGTGTACACACAGAAACAGCTCTTTCAGATCCGTGAGACTCTCAGCCTGGGCGGTCAGGGCACACCTGCATCTCTAAGTGCCCAGCAGGTGAGTCCTGGTCACCCAGGGTAGACATAAACTGACCGTGACTTTTATAGGCTACTCCTGGCACCTGTGCTGAAAACAGGCTCTCTGGCAAGATCCCTTTCACCAAATGAAAAAAATGTTTCCAGAGATCCCAAGATCTTGAAAACCTCGCTTGTCTCCATAAAAATATGTATATTTTATGCCTGCCAAAATGTGTGAGATTAACAGGAAAATGAATTTCAACTGTGAACTGAAGTTGATAAGTATATTATTAACAGGAAAATATGGTACTTTTTTCAAGGATAATGTAACGCTTAGGAATTTTTTCTTAGCGCAGCTGATTTTCTCCCAGAATCTCATTTTCTAGGGCCATGAGGCCCTAGGATTCCAGTCAGTCACCAAGAGGGTCAATCTCTGTTTTCCCCTCCCCTCCCTGTACCCTTGGGGACTGTCCAATTTAGGACAGTTAATCCTGCTTTTAAGCCCCAAAGCATTTGAAGGAAAAGTAGTTTCCTTAGAACAAGATGTACTTTGACTACATGAGATGTAAGGTAGGAAATAAAATACGCAGAGGCCCCAACAGTATTCCAGAATCCTTATTTATATTCAGTCTAAATCTAAAGAAACAAATTCATAACAAACAGCTTCTACAAACATCCTTGGAAAAAACTGTTAACTCAGATTACGGATGAACTAGTCTCCCCTTAAAAGTGCGCTGCTGCTTATAAGACACAGCCCGTGCGTGGCCTTAACTAAATTTGCCGTAAATTATATGGCACCACTGTAGACAACAGTGTTCAGTGTTCGTTTTTTTGTATTACAGTTTGTGTTGACCTGCAGTTTGTGATTTGTAATCAATATGTAGAGTATTTGAAGTTGTGCTGAATGACTTTTCTTTGTTTAAATTGGATTATTAGAACTGAGATGCTAATCCCATCTGGGCTCTGGTGACCCTGTCCCTTCCAGGGAACCCACTGCCTGGCCTGAACCAGCCTTGGTGTGCAGCCTTGGGCCTGCTCCCATCCCCCCCACAAGCTCTAGAGTAAGGATGGCCCCTTGTGCCTCCCCTGGGTCAGGGGGCAGTTACTGCCCGAGATCGACCCTCCCCAGCTCTCCTGTCCACATCCAGGCCCTCCCTGAGAGTCCAGAGACATCTTGTCCTCCTCCTTCAAGCCGGTGTGGAGATTTCCGGCTGGCTTGGGTATAAGGAGTAGTATTAAGATGAAAAGAACCTTTTTTCATGAGTCTGCTTAGAGTCACTAAAAGGAAAAGGAGACTGAGAGTTCCAGAACAATCGAACTTAGAGAGGTCAGTGGACCAAGAGGCAGCCTGGCTTCAAACAGACCTTCCTGTCTGGCTGCGGGCTCCTGCCTGAGGATATGACTGAAAGAAAAGTGTTTCTCAAACTTACGAATATACTGACCCCCTTTGATAGAAAAGATGTCCATAGACCTTTCACATTGAAAACTATTTTTTATTATAATCTTACTTATTATACATATCCCCCAAATTTATTCATCTTTTATTTATGCTTAAATTCCCCCCAGAATAAATAAAGCAATGCAAGTTTACACACTCATCCCAACCAAACTGCAAGACCCAGACACTCAGATAACAACCTCGGTTTGATGTAATGAATGATGGCATTTGGTAGAAACAAAATCCTTCTTATTGGGTGACGTAATAATGGTAGGATGTGTTTGCAGTTTTATGCTTTACTTGTTATTAACTTATTTTCCTTGAGTTTCAGCATGATGGACAACCCTTTTAGCCATTTTCATGGTCTTTGCTTGTTTTCAATTTTTTGTTGTTGTTTAATTTGTTTTAGCCACTGATGGCTTAAATTCATAGTCTGTTAATGGTGGATTAATTTAATGGTGTACCCCAAAATATGTTGGATAAAACCCTTTTAATGAGAAGTGCTACACTGCCTACTTATGCCTAGAGTTGCTATGGGTGAGCTACGGCTTATTGATTTCCCAGTGAGTAGACCATGGTGCCAGCAGCCAGGATGCTGGTTTTCTTAAGAGTTCAGTTCTCTGCTACTTCTGGTTCCCAAGAGATGAGTCATTCTCCCTCCACTGGGTCTTTGTCCACACGGGGAGCTTTCTTGTGGCCTGCACGTGACATGCATTTAATCATAAACACAAATACTCGTGTGCCTGCAAAAACACACGGCAGTATTCCTTATATGGTGGTGACCGAGGTTGTGTTTGGGTTGAGCTTTTTAAAAGAGAATCATCAAAATGAAAACCTACAGTTTCTAAATTCTTTTATAACCGTCTGACACTTGAAGAATGACCAGCTTGAGATCCACCGCCCACATCTGACATATTAGAGATGGTATCAGAGCAAGTCAGAGGCTCTGGGCTGTGACCGGAGGCTATGATGGAACCAGAGCACAACGTGACTATTTTGAATCCCAGTGTGTTTTTATGCAAAGGGCCTTGGAGATCTTCTAGAGCAAACCCCTTAGGGTGTAGATGAGGAAACAAAGGCCCAGAGAGGTAAGGTGAGTCACCCAACATCACCCAGCTGTTCAGCAGCAGAGTTTGACTTCCAATTCTGCCCTCCTGGTTTCTTGGCCAAGGCCATCCCCATCACAGCTGCCTGCTGCAACTCGGACAGCTTAGTGGATGGGTAGCTATGACGCTGAGGAAATAGTCCTTGTTCGATGTTATTATTATTGCTCAGGTGTAATACAGATGTTGGTTCTCTCCCAGGTTCACGTATATAGGGTGAACCCTTCAGGATTTTACAAGAAGGGCATATTCTTTCTTCCTCATTAACTTTCAGACACTTACTCTTCTGGCCTGTTGTATCTCTCAGCATAGTTACTAGAAATGGGTTTTGCTGAAGCATTATTCTGCAAAGAGACCAAGCCCCCCAAAGAGGAGTGATGCCATGAGGAAGAAGTTAGATGTGGAATTAGACTTCTGCTACATTGTCACATTCTGAGAGCTTACTCCCAAATTCAAATCCTGCATCTGAGAGATGCGGGAATCTTGCCACTACATAAAACGTCACGTATACATAAAAATCAGTATGTGATCAATGCCTTATATTGATAGAAATGCACTGATTTTAACTTGAGGCTGTAACCCCTGCTCTGATTTTATATAAACAAGTCCTGCTTAGTTGGATTTGCTCACACCTACCTGGCATTGTTCAATGGTAATGTGAAATAAAGAATATATTTAATTGGTATTAGGGATTTCTTCAGGTTGCCTGATTAAAGAACATTATCCACATTACACCTGTGACGGATGAAAGAATACACATTGGATGTGGATGAGTGAAATTCATTCATTCACATGGGCATGCAAAAATTGCTAAGTCCACAGTATAGCAATAGTGCCACCTCCCTATTATGCAAATCAGCTGTGTTTTAAGGGATTTTTGTGGATTTTGAGTGTGTGTGTGTGTGTGTGTGTGTGTGCGCGTGCCCGCTATTAGTAGATGTCAAGCATTCTTCTTTCAAAGATAATGAATATGTTTTCTGTTTTCTTCCCTTTGCTGAATGCTGACTGAGTGTGTTTTAATAGGAGAAGTACTGGATTTGCAAGAGAGAATCCAGAATTCAACACTAACTCTGCTGCAGACTGTTGGTCATATGACCTGTGGTCCACATCACTTACTAGGGTCTCTGCTTCCTTATTTGTTACATTTAGGGGTCAGAGAAGATGCCCTCCAAATTCCCTTCTGTAATTCTGGTTCCTGATAGTTTTCTTTGTTTCTAGCACAATGAAATGAATTGTATTTGGTTAAATACACCATCACCATTGTAAAGACATAATAGTGCAAACAGGTTGTAAAATTCTAAGGAAGCACTTTGTTTCTGTTTTCCTCTGCACTGGATGCCAAGATATCTACTAAAGATGTTACAATTAAAGTTTACTGGGCCAAAAACATTCCTGGGAAGGAAAAGTCTGGAAAAAGTCCCTGTCCGGATTAGTGTGTTGAAGTTAATATTTTATAAACATTTCTTATCTCGTCTGAAAAGAAATAGAGAATTTGAGTATAGTGGGATAAAAATAGCTTGTTATTTAAGTACATGTGCATATGTACATTTAAATAAATTCGGAAAAAGAAGAAATGGTATGAAAATAAAATAAGACAGATTGGAACAGTCTGGTAAAATTTGTTTTAAAGTCAGGGTCATGGAATATAGGGAAAAGTTACCAGGGAAGCTGTGGACTTTCTTCCTTTGGACAGGCACAAATCTGCTCACTTGCCTGAGTGGGATTAGGTTATCCAAATGAACCCAGAGCCTTTTCAAGCCCTTTGATGTTATGATTCCCACCAAAATGTTCAGACACTTGGCCTCTGGAGGTTCAGTGTGAATGTCAGCATAGTGGCACAGACATAAAAACTTACTTTCCTCTTGACCTTATTTGTAGTTAAGCATTAACTAAGTCAATCAGAACCCTTGCAAATGTATATTTTTTGAGTGAAGATGTTTAAAATCACTTTGCTTATTGTTCAGAAATATGCTAGAGAGACAAAAGAGGCCATAAACAAGCGTTGGCAGAATTCTGTTCTTTGTGAAAAATTAGGAAAGAAGTAAATCCGTAGAGAAGATTTGCATTCTTAAGCAACAGAAGTGGGAAAACATGTTTGAAACGTCTGTGGAAAAGTACTAGCTAGGCAGTCAGAAGTCCTGAGTCTTTTGACACTAAAACTAACTCTGTGATCTTGGGTGATTCAGCCTCCCTGCGTCTCTGTTTCCGTATTTAACATAAAGAGATGGAACCAGTTCATTTCATTTCAGCTTGATGATTGATGTAGATAACCCTCTCTATGCGGTGTACATAATTATAATATATACCTCTTCTAAATTGTATCCCAATTTCATTAATTCTCTGCTTCCAGGAAAAACTTTGTAACCCATGTTTCGAATGGTTATGGTCAACAAATCTGCAGCCTCTTTGAGTTTTTTTTCTAGAATCCTTGCCAATATTTTCTCTTTGGAAAACTGCATATTTGGTCCACTTTCTGTACTCCCATTAATTTCTCACCGCGCCCCAGGTCTCCACAACACACTTCTGTTCAGTGACTCGCTATGGTTGCTGTCGTTCGCAGCTGTCTGGAAAAGTCTTGTCTCCAAATTACAGTGGCTTTCTTTTCTCTTGCCCTCAAGCAACAGATGATGGGAGAGATATGTGTATGTTTCTGTTCTTCAGGGTCAGAGCTGGCTGGCACGTAAAATTCTTAACCCTCCAGTTTAATCCAAATGCAATGAATCACAAAGTAAATGCAAACCAAGGGCTGCATATCCCAGAGGGATTATGTAAGTGAAATTAATTTTTAAAACCAGATTGCCTTAGTTAAGCCTGGGATCTTAATGTGTGCCAACAAAAATGTCCCATCAGCCTACCGAGGTACCTGAGACTTACTGCCCAGATAGTAGCTGAAAATTTGAACTTGGCAGTTTTATGGATTGGTTTGTATCTAAAAAGCAGGCAGCTTTTAAGAACCCTGAATAAAGGTTGCTTTCTGCGGACACCTATGGTGTGACTATCTGTAAAAAGTACCCAGTCATTTGTCCCCTCCCCAAAGTGCTATTGGCAGAAAAAGACTTGGTGTTTAATCCATAACCTGCTATGCACTGCACCCCACAGTGGCAAAGCACACACAGAGCCAGAAGAAAGAGATCAAGAAAGCATTAAAAATGTCAGGCCACGAGACCATGTTTAAATGATTAGGTGAGACACCGTCTTGGTTTAACAATGGCCAGGAACACCTCGGGGCCTGACCTCCCCACTGGCTCTGTTTTGATGGGTTATTGCAATCTGCTCCGAAATTGAATTTCAGTTTGTTTCGATAGCATTTTGCAGTAAATAGGAGTGCCTGTGGTATCTCGTTTGTGAATCTTGATGTAATAATCAGAGGTAATTGAAGCATGCACAAGCCACAGACTTATGACATGTTTTTAAACAAGTATTGACTGATATGAAACTAATTGAACAAAAACTGGAAATCAGACTCCACCGAGAAGGTGTGCACAGAATACAGAGTCCGTTGCAAATGCACCAAGTTTGGCTTTAAAAATGGCATGTTCAGATTTCCTTACCTTTCCTGAAGGAGTTTGGATGCAACCTACTGACAGGCAAGGTTGTGACCCTAGGACTTGGGCTAATCACCTGACGACTAGAGTTAATCGTTTCTCAGTCCTGGGGTTTGGGTTAACCTGTCCGTCATCTGTCATCTCCACCTGCCTCAGTGGCTCCCATGGATAAGAAAATCTCTTGCTGAGGGAAGCCCACAAAATTAACTCCAAATGGCAGTGTTTTGTGTAGACTAGCATAGATTTGGAATCTTGTTATTTATAAATTCATCTTCCTTAGATAAGATTGTAATCTTCTGTACTTATGCTCATACATACACCAATATATGTGCATACAGGCATATCCCATGTAGGCATTACATATATCCTCACTTACGAAGTGCCTGCTGGACTTATATTCATTTTAATGTAAGTTCAGTACTAAAAAGGAGAAATAAAAGAACAAAACCTGTAATTTACATCTCTAAAAGCCATACAACAGATTATTAGAGCAGGGCGTGCAATTCTCCTTAGACTCTGGATTTCAAGAGGGGTGAAAAGCATTTGAGGATAAGAATTTGAAATTCAGATGATGAAAAAAATAGTCGAAAATGTTGGCTTCTACAGATACTGACCTTAAATACAAACGGTGGTGAATTTTTGCGTTCAGGCACTAAAGAAAGGAGAATGGGGGCTTCCCTGGTGGCGCAGTGGTTGAGAGTCCGCCTGCCGATGCAGGGGACACGGGTTCGTGTCCCGGTCCGGGAAGATCCCATGTGCCTACCGAAAAAAAAAAAAAAAAAAAAAAAAGAATGAATTGTGTGTAGTGCACTCAGAAGATCAGTATAAAAGTAAAGCCTGTGAAACCTTACGATGCTTGTCCCCTGACTGAAGGAAGCAGCGGACAGTGATAATGCAGGCAGGAACGTAACAGGGAGAAAAGAATGAACAGCTTCATTAGGCAAAACTCATACTAATGTCCATTGGATTGAGACTTTATGTGGAGCAAATTACTTTAAAAGGTCATGAATTACAGCTTCTTAACATACGATTCAAAATGTCACCCTTATCCGTAACACGACCAGGGATGGCTGAAAAGTTGAAGTCTAAACATGGTATTTTTCTAAATAGTAATCTTGAGGACATGGACCTCATTAGAACCATCATTCCACCTGTGGAAACTGAAACAGGTAGGCTTGACATAAGTGTCTAGGGATTTATAGACATAGAGCTTATTATCACTAATAGGAATTGGGCTCTTGAATCCAAGAACATCTAGATGAGGCTATGCCCCTAAGTATTTGGTGTTCTCTTCCAAAGAGACGTTGTTGTCATGATGGCTGTTTTCATAAGGTTTAATGTAATTGGAACAAAAGCAGAACACAGTTCCTTGAGTTTTCCCAAAAGCAATTTACGTGATTTGTAGAAAAAAATTTTGAAAGTGTAAGACGTTTTCTTTCAGGACTATTTACTAAACAGTTTACAAGATCCCGATTAAATGATGTTAAAATATGAATACATAGTTTGCCATGTTTGTTCTCATTTTTCTTGTTTATTTATTTCCTCAACAAGCATGAACTTGTTTCCCAGGAAACTGTTTTTGTTTCTGACTCTCAGAAAAATCCAAGATAAATAGAGAGACATATTTTCTATCCACAAGAAGTATAATCTTATCAGGGAAATAAATAAGTCATGGTAACATCTAAGAAAATAATTCCAGGTTAGCATTGGGCAAATGTATGATTACTCAGTCCGTACTGGCTCAGGGCTCCATAAATTCAAGTGGAGGAAACATTTACAGGCGATTGAGTCTTAAGAAAATCTTCACAGAACAAGTGAACCTTGAGTTGGGCTTTGAAAGTGTGGAATTTGGATCGGCAGAAAAAGGAAAAGAGAAACTCCTAGGGAAGAGATGCCAGAATAATTCTGTGCAGTTATCCTTAGATGGGGGACATCAGGGCAGTTGTCCCTGACCTTTAGAAGAGTTGACACTATCCCAGGGTGGTAACTGGTCAGAGATGTCACGGAGTCCCCAGGACTAGCCAGGGCATGGCTCCTTCAGTTTGTGCTTTAAAATGAAAACCCTGCAACTAGCACCTGGACATGCATTTGACCTCCAAATCACCCTTTCTAATTTCCTTTTTACTCTGCCATTTATCTTTTAGGATTCATGTTTTATCTTTTGACTTTTTTTAGGGCCATTATCAAAAGTCATATTAACCAGGTTTAAACACTGTTTTTAAAAGTTCAGTTTAGAGCAAGAAGGAAATGCTGCGTTTTGTTTGCAGCCCTAGCAAAGCCTGGGCTTACAGCCTTCCTGAGACAGCCCTGCAGCTGTGAAATAGGAGAGCACGGTCTGGAGGCCGTGGAAGATGCGCTGCTATAGAAGTGTCCTCGGATTACCTTCCCCTGGCACAGCTTCCGTTTCTTTTACCTCCCCCCAGCCCCCAGCACCAGTGCTACCTCTAGTCCCTGACAGCGAGGTCCAGACCCAGGGGCGAGGAGTCAGCTCTCTGTCTGGACCACCACTCAGACCCTGGACTCCATTCCAGGTGCTCTGGGTGACTCTGGGCAAACGATTCAGGAGTTAATTCAGTTGATTCACTAGTGAATTCAGTAATGAGTTGCCTGTGAAGCCAGTGGTTTGACAAAATTGACCGGCTGGTCTAGGAGTGATGTGGACACAACTGCAGAAAAGACATCCTCACATGTCATAGGATGCTACCGGTTCACTCTCTCTTTTCAAGCCTGTACCCCAAGGACAAGCATAAAAGCCTTCTCAGCTATTCAGAAAAGAGTGCTACATATATATAAGCTATTACTACTTTTTTCACCGAAAATTTTATATATATAATTATAAGCTATTGCTATTTTTTCACCAAAAATTCTGTATATATAATTATAAGCAATTATAAGCTTGTATATAAATATAAGCTATTACTACTTTTTTACCACAAATTATATATATGTGTGTGTGTATGTATTTCACACATGCTAAGAATACTTTCTTCGTTAATTGCAAAGCATAACAGGAGTAAAAAATAAAAGCTTTTGCTAATGGTCTTCTACCATTTGTATGGAAGAATTCCATTGAAGAGATCAATATTGTTACTGTTCAAACATTTACCCAGCCAGTGTTTGACATGTCTGTCACACATTAAGGGGAAAGTATGTTTGAAGACATTGGATTTTAACGAAGAAAAATTAGGGAAACCTCCAGTTGAAGTTATTATATGTAAAGACTGCCAAACCCAACATTACTTCTGCTTCGGTAGTATTTGAACTGTTGTTAACCTGTGTTTCTGAGTGTACATTCATCAGTGAATAATTAGGGAGGAATTCAGTAGTAAGTCATTGATAGAAAGCCCATTTGACTTCCAAATTTACAAAAGCCTATTTTAAGGTTTAAAAGATTATGGAGGCTGTGTGTGTGTTTAACTAGTGAAAATGGGTGTTTTGTCTCTGTCTGGGAAAGAGAATAATTACAATCTGAGTCATTCAGGGAAGTGTCCTAGATCAGTGACATTTTTGCAATGCAGCAATAATCTTACTATATTACACACACAGAAAGGTGTTAAAGGGACTATCGGTTGGTATGGAATTACATAGTAGTGTGAAGAGGAAAGCAGTAAGAGAAAATTCAACATCGAAAGTTAACAGTTACAAAAAGAGGAATGTTCTCTGTCCAGAATTTGGAGATTTGGGCTGGCATACTTAGTTTGTAAAAGAAAAATCATCAGGATAAATTAAATTTTTTCTTTAGTATCAGAAAGCCAACACTCAAAGTCGATGTGGAAATTGTGTTAAATTGTCACCCAGGCATCTTTTGACCTCTGGCTCCATCCACGGGGGGTCCTGGATCAGCCCTTCCTTCTGCTCCACACCTTCCTGGATCCTCGCTCCCCAGAGCTGGTTTTTCGTTCCCAGGACAAGACCCTAACTCTAGATCACCTAGTCCCAAATCAGTAAGAAGGGCAGAGTCTGGAGCATGTGGAATGGAGGAGAAGGAAGGCAGAGAAGGTTCTGGAAAGAGAGGAGAATAGAAGTCTGGCCCTCCACCCTGCCCTTGGTGGCACAGATACTACCCCAAGTCCCCAAAACTCAGTTATAGAGCCTTTGAAATGGATACATGCTTTCAAAGTTCTCAGCATCCCTGGGTTGCTAAAATAATGATGTCACATCAGCCTTCAAGCAATTAGAGAAGTTTCTATACTTATCTGTGTTTTGCCTGTTTTTTTGTGTGTGTGTCGATCTAATAAATGAATTCTTGGAATTTTTCTCTTCTTACAGTACTAACAAAGTGAGAGATGCGGGGCGTGATGGCTATGCTTAAAGAGCTGCAAGGCTCTCGTGTGCAAGAGGAACTAAATATGGTCTTAGGATCAATGGGTGGAAACTGCATTAAATAATGAAGAAGTATTTATTGAGGGAACAGATCTGAGGCAAAGTCAGGAAGGCTTGGGATCATTGCCAGGCAATGAAGATGGGCCAAACTCCCTGCCTGGACTCAGTGTGTTTCCTCTTCCTGGAGGTTTTTGAAGAAGGCTGAGAAATCCCTTGGTGGAAATCTCAAATTAGAAGTAGACCCTGATGATCATAGAGACCCTTTTCATCATCTCCTAAAAAGTGAGATGCAATGGTTCATCTTTCATCATAATACTGTAGAAAGTTCTGATTCTTGTGTTAACTGGATTTGAAATATGCCATTCCTTCAGTGTTCTGGGCTTCAGTTTTCTCATCTATAAAATGTATCCCTTAGATCTCTTCCCATGGTAAACTTTTGCTAGTTCTATTCATCGTGTTCACCTTAACATTAACTAGGTAGTAAAACCAGTGTGTTCCTGATTGCTGTGCTCAGAGAGGCTCCGGATTCAGCCATGCCCAGTGCATTTGTCAGCGTCAGTTGAGTCCCTTTTACTGAGTATAGGCACAGTCTTACATATCGGCGCCGTATTTACGTATCTTATGTATCGGCACCGACTGTCAGAAACAGTCGCTAAAACAGTTTTTCAAAGCACTGATTCAAATTAAATTTCTAACATGTAAGGCAGAATAGGAGAAGGAATTTGGTTGCCAAATTTATCTCCATCTTCCCAAATTTATGTCATCATTTACGAAGTTGATTCCCTTCCTCCCTGGATTTTTTATTATTTCTGACCTGTGGCTAGTGCAGAGTAAGTGACTTTCCAAAATAGCACGTAGAAAATACTTTCTGACCAACACGAGTTCCACCTCTATTGTGTAATAAAAGGGTCTTATGATCAATGAAATTGGTATATGTTGGGTTAAACCAAGTTAAATCAAGGTTTCATACCCATGGGACTTCTCAGAGCCTTATACTGACACAAATTATGGATATTCACAAAAGGAACATTATGATGTGCAGCGTTCCCAAATGATTTTGGGAAAAAAACATTCTTTTCAGAGGTATTTCATAAGACTGGTATTCTGAGGGACACATTTTAGGGCCAGTTTCCTACGATTTCTGCTTCCTACTTTAAAAAAAAAAAAAAAACAAAACAAAACAGCAAACAAGAGATCGGAAAGTGATGAAAACAATAATAATGTGATCTAGGTAATTTGCCATCATAAGAGGGAAATGCAATCAGAATTAATGAAATATCTGAAATATGGGGTATTTTTAAAGTAATACAACTTCAAGAGCTGCAGTGTTTTAAATGTTTCCCCTAAAAAGATTCGCAAAGGATCTGTTTTATCATGTATTTGTAAATGAGCACTTATTTGCCCTCAAATCAAGAACCAAAATGCGGAAAACTGCCTTATTCCTCTCTCTCCCTGTGACTGTACACTGTCAATTCTCTTAATAAACTTTATAGCTATAAAGCGCAGTGAACTTTAGCCCTCTACATTAAGACCGTTCAAAGAACTTAGGCTGTGAAATGTTAAATTGTTTTATGTATTCTGGTTTTCGGTGAAAAAAAAAATCTCCTTTCCTTATGAAATAATTAGTCAAAGTAAGGAAGGTGGAGTACAGCTTTCTCTCTCCTATGTCTACCTGTCTTGTTTTTACAGCTGAGTCTTTAGTATTATCAAGGGGAACTTTTTATACCTTTCTCTAGCTTGTGCTGTGCTTAGGAGAAGCATGTGTTTGAAAATGCTCCCTTTATGCAATGTTTTATTTTAGCTAACTTGACCCTTTTCCCTTTTCCTTTCTGTTAAGCTTACCATAAAGATGTTTTGGGGCTGGGGAGTGCTTTAGATGGTAGGATGAGGGCTATATGATCTCCTGGTTGGGTTAAATCCATGCTCCAAGCACAGAGCCATTTCTGCAAGCTGACCCTTTATGTGGCAAGAGGGTACTTCTGGTCTTAGGCTACCGGTAAAGTTTATGGCCACTGCTTTCCTTTCTTCTAAACACACAATTACTCCTCAAGATCCATATAAATCATGAGGCCACCTAGGTCATTAAAATCCTTTCTTGTCTCCATGAGCTTGTTCCTAACACAGAGATAATTCAAGGCTTGCTTTATACCAATTAATTAGTCTGTAAAGCAAGTCAGCAATAAGAAAAAAATCATGCAAACTAATGTTTAGGCCAATAACCAATGATTCTCTGCATATTTTGTTTTTTAACTAATTTCCATGTTGTAACATAAAAAAAAGCCCTGGTTGACACTTGAAGTATTTTATGTCCATGGTATATTTCTCATTATTTAAATTATTCCCTGTATCACAAATTGACTTGGGCTTACAGAATATATCCTAGGTTAGTTAGTAAGACTACTAGTAACCCAGTCATCTGCAGTTGAAACACCTGCTTTATGACTTAATAGAATTTTAAATAATGAAAAATTCAAAAAAGAACAAATACCCTAAGCATGAATGCTTCGGACTCTAAACATGACTTACAGCAAACAGAACGCTGCTTTCAATAAACACGAGGGATTAAGAAATTCTCTCTACGCCATGATCTATTTTTCTCTTGTGCATTTCTTTCTGGCACCATACATGAATCAGGCCTGTATCTAAAAGCTTCATATTTCTTGGCTGTGGTTAGCTCAGGGGTTTGTACTCTTAAGTAAACCTTAAGGGTCTGCTGAACAGAATAGCACCATTTTGACTTGGATTGGTGCCAACTGGCCATCATAAAGTCAGCTCAACCTTTCTCTCACCATCGGTGTCACTAAAAGGAAGAGACATCTGTCTGTCACTAGACCCATTTTTCTTCAGCATTTTTTGCTTTCCACTTTTTCAGAAAAAAAAATGGGTTGTCATTACAGACTAAGGAACTTCCCCACTCCAGGATGAATAATCTCACCTACCTGTTGCTGAAAAGGTTCTACTGTAATTACTGCAAAGAAAGAAAAAAAAAAGCCTTTTAAAAAATGAGTATTTGCCAACGTTAGTTCCTGCAGCTCTGATTAGCAAACTACCTAGATCCCCACTGAATAATCACTAATTAATCAGGAGGATTTTTTTTTTAACTCTTAAAATTAGCACATGAGGTCCTATAGTCTAAAATGGAATTATGCCTTTATTTCTTTTTCCAAATAATTGAAAAGGAAACTTGCAGATTATGATCCCGCTATGCCTTAAGGCAGAGTCACTGCTTTTCCAGAGCTGGAAGTTGTCCCCTGGTGCGTCCACCATTCCAACTGAGGGGGCTTTCTGAGCAACTTCAGCCCTGCGTGCTGATAGCACTAATCCAGTTGCAGATCATTAAATCAGTTGGGTACATCAGTGGAAGCACTTAACGGATTTAGTGATTTCTTTAAATAAATAAAAAAAAAGTCTTGTAGTATATATATTTTCTTTAACTCCATTTCTAACTATGGCTTTAATTGACTGGTTTTTAATGGTAGTACTAGGACAAGACGTACTGTCATTCCAAATAGTATTTTTCCAAGTATCAGGTTATGTCATCTTCTGAGAGTTACTCATCTTCTGACTGATAGATCCCCCAGGGAGATAACAATAGCCAAACTTCCTGTACTACCTAAACTACAGTCTGTCTTGAACTGTGTAATATATACCTTTGGGAAAGTAAAGCTGTGCTCCATTGGGTTCTCTGTGCATTTGTCTCTTTGCTTCTCCTGCATTCCAGCCTCACTTGGAAGGGGACATCACCATGTAGTATTTCACTGAGTCCTCCCTGTTATCTTGTAAGTTTAATTATCATTTTGTCCATTTTGCAGGTGAGCAACTGAGGCCCACAGACGTTCGTTAGTGACACTCAGCTAGTCAGTGACTGAGTGTGAGGACTTAATCGCAGCTGTCCCAGTTTGGCTAATTTGATGGTTGGCCAGGCAGGTGGCACCTCCTGCCCCACTGTTCCCTTTGAGACTTTGTGGGAGGTCAAAAATGGTGGGGCTTCTTGATAGATAAAAGGTGCAGGAGTGAGTCCTGAAGCTCAGAGCCCACATCAGAACCCAGTTTTTAACACCTGAGCTCTCTCTCCACTTTATCCCCCTGAGAAGCCTGAGAGAAGAGGAACAGAGAGGAGAGAACAGCCTTTATTTAAAACAAAAACCAAAAATTTAAAGATATAAGTATTTAGGGCTTCCCTGGTGGTGCAGTGGTTGAGAGTCCGCCTGCCGATGCAGGGGACGCGGATTCATGCCCCGGTCCGGGAGGATCCCACATGCCACGGAGCGGCTGGGCCCGTGAGCCATGGCCGATGAGCCTGTGCATCCGGAGCCTGTGCTCCGCAACGGGAGAGGCCACAACAGTGAGAGGCCCGTGTACCGCAAAAAAAAAAAAAAAAAAAGATATAAGTATTTAAAGTAAATAAGAAGGAAGTAAACGTGTCCAAGACTTCCCCTCTGTCACTTTTTGATGGTTTGACTAGCTATATAAACTCATCTTGAGACAATCCATGAAAGTAATTCTTTTTTTTTCCCCTGAGAACAGAGGAAAGTTGGCAAGAAGTAAAACTTTTCTATGAAATAGGGAGGCGAACAAGTTGTAAATGATGTTAATATCTTCCAGATGGCACCATTTTACTTGGGAACCAAATTTATTGTAATTAAAGGCATGTGAATTTTTCTATAAATACTGAACTTTGCAAGTTTGACACTGGAAGACTCCATTACCTCGGAGTGTAGTTGTTTTAAAGGAGGCGTCCCTGGTCTTCCGTTTGAAATGCATCTTTGGATTTCATAATCGGAGTTAAACCCTAAAGATATTTCCCCATGTGAAGGATTTTTTATCTTCCATGCCAGTAAATCTTAATTATAAAGTGAGATTCCTCAGAAATGAGAAATTCAAACTCAAAGCACTTTCCGTGAAAATTATATATATTTTGACCATTATTTTACACCACATTTCTTGAGTTCTTTTATATATTTATTTTTGAATTAAGCTATTATCACTCTTCTGTCTCTAGACATATGTGTTGGACAATCTCGGAGTGTCTGTTTTGCTTCAATCAGGAGAGCGTGACTCTCTCCAGAACCCTGCTTTCCTTTCTGCAGGCGAGGACCATGGTTGGCTGAGGGCTTTCAAACCAACAGCCGATGATGGGAGCTGAGAACATTGAAATAGCTTCCAGCCTTGTGCAGTTTCCCACCCCTGCCCTTCATCTTACCCTGGATCCTTCTAGCCTTTGCCCTGCCAGGGGATGTAAGTGGACAATCCCTGCTGCTTGGGTTTGTACTGCAGCTTCCAAGCTCCATGCGTCCATCCAGAGCTGGGTCTGAGCGATAGGCAGAATCCCAAGATCCTCGGCCCCTGGTTAGACACATCTTCTCCCAGTTACTCAATCACCTATTAATCTAGGTGCTGCTGTACAGGGATTTTGCAGATTTAATTAAGTTGCCAAATCAGTTGGCCTCGAGAAAGGGAGGTTATCCTGGGTGAGCCTGGCCTAATCAGGTGAACCCTCACTAGGGACTCAGCTTTTCCTGAGGAGTTTTGAAGCATAGGAAGAATCCAATGTGAGGGAAAATCTCTGTTGCTGGCTTTGAAGCTGGAGAGGGCCAGCTCCCTTGTGTGGCAAGGAAGGTGGGTGGCCCCGGGGATCTGAGAGCAGCCCCCAGGTGGCAGCCAGCAAGGAAATGAGGACTGCAGTCCCACAACTGCCGGAAACTGAATTCCAGCACAGCAATGTGAGCTGTGACAAAGACACAGAACTCAGATAAGAACACGGCCCTGCAGACACTTGATTTCCATCTTGTGATACGTTGAGCAGGGACCCCAGCCAGGCCAGACCAGACCTCTGACCTACAGACTATGAGCTAATAAGTGTGTGCTGTTTTAAGCCCCTACGTTTGGGGTGACTTGTTATGCAGCAGCTGGAAGCTGTCCGCTACCTGCCGAATGTTTATTATCTCAGTTTCTTTCTTTCCAGTTGGTCTTGACCAGCTGTGACCCACTGCCTTTGATTATCCCTTTGTATTACTACAGTGAAAACCATTTAATATTTCTTTTTACTCCAGTAAAAGTTTTTCCTTAAATATTTCTTTCTTTACTTTTGTAATACCTCATTTCCTGGGACTGTTTGCTCTTATACATATTATGTTATTATCTAACCTATTAATGATCCATTTTTCTATGGCTGCAGTAAAATTATTGATATTCATTATTATGGCCCTGAGGTATTACACAAGCTTAAAAATGAAAATTTTAATGTGTGAGATCAGCTTTATGAGTTTTACTGTACTCTGATTATTTGAGAAGGGGTTATCTGACTATCATACATATAGAAATCTTTATTGAGCTTCGAGGAGCCACACAGCAGAGGTGTCAGGTGGACTCTATGGCATTGGAACTTCCTGGAGGAGAACGATCTGGAAGCCTGTGCACGAGTAACAAGAGTAACACCATGTGGGCCTTTGAGGAGGCCAGTGGCATTAAACGAAAGACAGTGTTTGCAGCAACTTTTTGTTCCAAGAAAGGTGAGATGTTTGACGTACCATTTCCCATCAGTGAAGTAGGTTGCTGGAGAGAGATGGTTTGGCTGAAGTACATCCAGCAGCCACTGAGCAAAGCTGCCTGGTCGTCTAGCACCAGGCTCCCCTGGGCTCTGTGGCGTGGCCCAGGCCAGCCAGCGGTTGTACCTGCACCCTGGCACTTGCGCTCATCTTGAAGTTCAGTAGACGCTAGACCCTCCTTGGTCTCCTCATAGCTGGAGCCTGAGTTTGGGTGATAAGATCAGTGAAGGAACTGGATGGTGGGGCAGTGGAAATGCCACTCAGATGCTAACCTGCTACCCCAGTGTCTCACGGGCGGCCACCCCCAACTGGAAAAAAGTGCAGACAGTGTCAAGAGCGTTTTACTTCGTGCAAATACGCATAAACACACGACAGGTAGAGAAGTGATAATACTGTGGATTAGAAGTTAGACTCACGGGGTGTATGGAAAGTACTACTAGAATAGAAGTAAGAAAAACTGAATTTTAGAAAGTGTTCTAACAAATGCAGATGAGCCCCAGGTCGAGGCTAATGTCCTACAGCCCTGCTCATAATCCACAGAGTGTGCATATAGGAAGAAAAAGATAATATATGTATGAACAAATGCATCTCTAGGAAAAATATATGCCATTATTTTAATGAAGCAACAATTACTTTATAAACCCAGAAACCAACTTGAAAGGGGACTATACCAATGTAATAAGCAAAGAAATATCAGTTTGCGGTACAAATTTTAAAATTTTGTAGGGATTTAGAATGACTTTCATAGAAATTGGTATTTGACCCTAGGCCCGGGGGCTGGAGGGACAGCAGCCAGGTCACAGCCCAGCCTCTCTGTTCCTCTGAAAGTGCTGCGGGATTCTCCGCCGTTCCGCCAACTCAGCCCCTCTCCCCAGCTCTGAATCTAGGCTTTGCCAGCTCCATCCTGGGGGTGCTGCAGCAGGCTGGCTCCAGACTTGGGGGTCGTCAGAAGGTCCTGCCCTTCCCACCTACCCACCCTGGGGATGCAGGCTCTACCTCCGCCCCATCTTTAGTGGAGCCATCTGTGTTCAGGCCCAGGGTGCTGGCACTAGGGAGAGAACGAAATTACAGCTACCTTTCAGCCCCACTCCTATTTCTGTTGTCCAGACTGGGTTTGGGTTCTAGCCACGTGGTCCCTGAACATTAGCCTGAGCTGGAGGGCCAGGACAGCTCCAGGAGGAATCCCACGCAGTGGCCACCATCAACTCCACTGAAACTTTCAACTCATGTGACTCCTGAAAGGCCAGGGCTCCCGCTGTCTCTGTCTCTATCTCTCACATGCACACCTGCACGTATACCTTTGCAAGCACCAGGATTCTTGTTTGTACAGCTCTAAGCACCCTGTTAAGAAGACCATCAATGAAGTGTTCATTGATGTGGCATTTTCTAGCAACATTGACCAGTTGACCGGTTGTTCATGACTAATTCTAAAATAATAAGCCATACCCATCTCCCACCCTCAAAAAATGCTATGAAAGGGAGTAACAAGAGCAGATACTAGAATCAAACTTGTCCCAGACTGGGCAGTGTGGAAAAGATACTAATTATTTCATTCATGTGTCTCTTACCCGGTGCTTCTACTGCTCTGGGCTCCTTCTGAGATGGTACCACCTAATAATCTCCCTCCTGGGATTACTGTAAAGACCGTGTTAGACAATGATCTGAGAGTATATTGTAACAGGGAAGTTACTATACAAACGGCAAGTATTACTGCCAGCATTTCAGAAAGTATGAGATCAAATCAGATTCACTTTAACTTTCTAGTACTCCCCAAAAATGTATCACACAAGGAGCCTCATTGATCCCATTGTTTTAAAAACAAAAGGCAAAGCCTTTGATTTATTTCCAAATAAAACATCAAAAAAGATAGTGTTTTCTGAGCAAGAAATATAAAATTGTTAGCTGGGCAATAAGGTATTGATTTGCTACTTCATACATAAGTAGTTAATGCTTTCAAAATAAATTTGATTAAGAAAGAGTACTTGTCCATTGTAAAAATCTTGAAAAATACAGAAATAATAATACAGAAATAATCTCCCTACCCAGAGATAAACACTTGTTAATAGCTTGCATATTTCCCTCCTGTTCTTTTACTTCATATGAATGAAAATTGAGGATATACTGTGTAAAGTTTTTTTCACTTACTTATCATAAGCATTTTTCCTTTGTTATAAAAAATCTTTTGTTGAACATGCTTTTTAATGGCTGAATAATATTCCTCAATATGAATGTACGTAAATTCCTTCTTCTTCCTGTAGGCCTTATTTCCATTTTTCCCCATTATTATAAAGCTTCAGGCAATACTCTTTGCATACATATTTGACATTATTCCAGATTATTTCTTTTGAATAGATTTCTAAAAATGCTTCTACTACATGAGTCTATGAACCTTATAAAAGGCTTTTCATATATTTATCTTGATTAGAACCTTGCAAAGAAGCCAGAATGGTTAGGGGGTGGGTCATATAAAACTGCTCAGAAACACCGATGCGAGGTAATTGGCCCCTCCATACTCCATCATTGTATATTTTTATATCCAACTCCTCTTTCTAATACTCTGAGGAAAAAAAATCTGTTTTCTTCTGGGGAAGAAGGAGGGTAATTCTTGGACAACAATACAGTAATCGTTTACAGCTTGTTCAGTCGGGATAGCTATAAATGCCGTGTGTAAAATAAACCAAAGATCCAAAGAAACACATTTTTGTAGGTGAAAATTATGTTAGCCAACATCATTTCTCACTCTGGTTTATGATGTCAGGTATCGAATTTCTCCATTATTAACGTACGTATGCGTGTGAGGGGAGAGCCTCTTGGAAGGAGATTAAAAAGACACCATTACCTAAAATCCCCCTTCCTAACAACTCGAGAATGTCCAGAAGCTGTGAGGGGGTTGGTACGGTAGCTCCCCGTACAGACAACACCCTGTAGAGGATTCGGGGGTTTTTTCCCATTAACAGACCCCACCATAGAGTCAGGGGTCATTTGTACTCACAGGAGAAAACCCGACTTAAGTATAAGTGTGCTATTCGTCTATTCAGCACCACATACCTAGAAAGCCTCCCAAACCACTCTTTAGTGACTGAAGACATTTCTCATTTTCCCATCACTTTTCCCTCTCCTTGGCCATTTTCCTAAAACCATAATTCAAACTTTCCAGAAGAAAGAAAAAAAAAATCTCTGAGTAGTCCTTTCAAGAATTCTTAGAAGGAAATCTTTATTCTTTTATCACTCTTATGGGAAACTAAACCCGTGATAAGTATTAGGATTCAAAATGTTTTCACCACCCACATATACCTGAGTAGTGTGAGAGCGGGGGTTATGGAAGCAAGAAGGCGTGGGGCCTGAGAAGCACGAGCTTAAAGCCAGGGATACTCATGGAAGAGCCACCCAGGGCCGCACACCCGAAAACTGAAACCTTGAGAAAGTGTCTTTAATTGTAAGAAGCTTAGGTAGAGAGATCTATGCCTTATTCCCAGTAAACGTGGGCTGCTTTACCATTATTAGTGCAGAAAGGGAAAGGTTTAAGGTAGAAGATTGATGAAGAGAGATGGGGAGTGAGGGGGAGTTCCCTGGCGGTCCAGTGGGTAGGACTCCATGCTTCCAATGCAGTGGGCCCGGGTTTGATCCCTGGTCGGGAACTAAGATCTCACAGGCTGCGCGGCACGGCCAAAAATAAAAATTTTTTTTTAATTATAAAAAAGAGAGGGATGAGAAGATGGCTAAATCCATTTGATGTTGGTGTTCCTGTGATGAAACGTGGGGAGGTGAGGTCTGAGGAAGGCTTTCCTGCACAGGTGGGCGGTGCACTTTGGACCCAGACGCAGCCTCTTGGTCACCTGGAAACATTCTTTTTCCAGAGCCGGGCTCCAAAGGGACAGACGGGTTAACTTTGTGATCCCTCCTCTAGTTTTCATGAATTAGATTCCCAAGATTCCCCAGATCTCCTCCCGCAGCCTGAGCCTGAGCTTGTCGGTTCGGGATGCGAGTCGGATAGGTACCTCCAGGCTCACATGCTCAGGTCTTTGGTTCCAGGACTGAAGATCTTAACATCCCAAGGAACCTGGTGCTTGCCGCGCCGGCAGCAGTAACAGAGCAGTGCAGCCGTCTGGGGGATCGAAATTTGCAAACTCAGGATCCTGGGCCTCAGGCCAATGCAGGCGGGATGCATCGCTGTGGCGACACATTTAGTCTCTGGGGAGGGATGCTGGCACACCAGCTGCATTCCTGGCACCACGTTTGCCAGCGAGAAACTTATGGGGTGGAACTGGTCTCAACTCCAGAGGGAGAAGCAAGCTGCTTTCTTAACTTCCTTGGCAGTATCACCCTTTGCAATTTTTACGCATACACCCTCTTGAATATTTACATGAACTGCTATCTGTGATACATTTGAGGGCCCTGTTGGATGGTAGAAAGTGCTAAAATGATAGCAGCATCCCAGTTTATAAATGTAACTATTGTATCCCCGAATGATCCCATTGCCTAAAATTGGCACTTAAGATGCGATGATTTATCTCTTGCTGGGTAGAGCATCCAGTCCCTCTGCCCCTTTTCAAAATAGCTTTTACTGTTGCCAAGGGGAGAGTCTAGTATTTACTACTAGAAGATAATGTGAATTAAAAGACTGGCTTCATCCACTGTTGTAATTCCCCAGCAGTGTAATAGCTGAGTTCTGTCATACCTGGGAGAAAGGTCTCCTCACAGAAATGCCCTTACTTCTTCAGAATGCCTGACCCACCTCTCTTATTTGTGCCTGGAAGGCAAAATGCACTAGGATGCAGCCACTTAGTATTCAGACCATGTCGAGATGCAAGTAAAAAGCCTATAGAGCAGAGCCGGACGCACAGTCACCAGGCCAAAGGCAGTCAACGGCTCAAATCACAGTTAAATTATAAGCAAGCGTGGGGCAAACCATGCAGACCTGTCTAGTCAATGAAGCAGCAGAGATAAAAGGAATTACTGCATACATGCCAACTTGTGAGGCTTTCATGAGTACAGAGATGGGGTTCTTTCCAGCTGCTCTCAGTTGACTGTAAAAAGTCCCTGAGGATTTTGAAGGTAACGCTGTCTTCATCCTCCTCCTTTGTCTTGTCTTAACATGCAAAGCATCTCCCAGTGTCTAGAGAAACAAACAATTCCTCTGTGTAGCTCCGTAGTTTTGCAAAGGGACAGCGGTGCTAGCCGGCCAGTGATTTTACTCCTGGAATCAACAGATGCAGCAGAGGAAGTTCAGTCACTACAATGATTCACATACTCTAGTGCTTCATTCATTCATTGTCAGCTCTGTTTTCTTCTTGATATACACAAAGCTGGCACAATTTTAACTGATGAGGTAATGTCATTTTTAATTTAGAGAGCCTTAAGCTATCCACTTTAACTCTTGATAGCATCTTTGCAGTTGTCTCGTGAGACTTTACATAAACGTAAGTCATGTGTCCTGGACAGTTTGAAAAGGATTGCTGAGGATGACATTGGTCATCATGAAGATTTCCCACACTTTGATCTCTTTTAAATCGCCAGATACAGTTTATGTTACTGCCATATTTTAGCCATTCCTGAAATTAATATATCCCAGGACTTTTGAACCAAGTTAAACACAGAAATAATGTTTTGCAATGAATGGATTGTAATGTCTTTGCATCAGTTCTAGAAGAAGTACGGAAGACAAATCAGATTATCTGGCTCCTAGGCGACTTGGCAAATAAAACGAAAAGAAAGAGCAAGACACTAAGAAATAGATAATGCCGAACAAAAAAAAAGTCTTCCTGTTTTCCTGGGGGAATGCTAGTTTATTGGAGATGGATTTCCACCTTTTAGTGAAAAAAAATGGTCCAGACACATGCATTATCTCAGTGCAATCTTTAGGGTAATATTTTATTGCTACTTCCTTCATCATTTGTCTGCTTAGTGTATTATTAAGCCTGAATTTTTAAAAATCATATCACTTTGATGATTTCAAGTGTGTCATATTTCCATTTCAAATGACAATATTCCTCTAAAGGTAATAAGGCTGGTAGTAAATAAAGTTACTTTCCATTTTTAAATAAACTTTTTTCTTTGAAGAGATTATGTTCTGCAATTCAAGTTGTAGTTTGGGGAGAAGATGATCTGTGTTTTGACCACAGTGGATACTGAGAGAGTTTTTTTTTTTTTTTTTCTAAGAAGCCTGGAGCTTAGTGGAATCGAGTTAAATAGTAAAGAATCTGTTTATTATTCTGTGGCCATATGTTTAGAGGGTCGCTCACAGAAATCAAAGTATTATTTATGGAGAGCTCCAGCCAAGGAGACATTTTGAATTCCTAAAAGAACTTCACAGTTTGAAAAGAATGCACAGCATTATGTATTGACAACCCCCCAACCCCAGACAAAGGAACACAATTTAATAAAAGAGAATTGTGCTCATGAGATTTTCCTTTTTCTTGTTAATTGGTTACTTTAACTGACATTGTCTGCAAGTATAATGGACACCATTATTCTTAATAGTTCTGTGTTGCCAGATGATGCATATGGACATGATGTAGTCCATTTTAATTATTTCATTTTGCTAGACTTCTTTCCCTCTCCATGAAATCCAGCAGTGAATGCAGATAGCAGTTTTGCTCCTGACAGATGGTGGTGGAGAATGCTGGTTTCTAAATTACTGAAATTAAAAGGACTTTTCTCGTTAACCTGATGTTTTCTTCCATCTTTGTGTCTTAGGTATGACTACGTGGAAGTCATCGATGGAGAGAATGAAAATGGGCGTTTATGGGGAAAGTTCTGTGGAAAGATTGCCCCTTCTCCTGTCGTGTCTTCAGGGCCATTTCTCTTTATCAAGTTTGTCTCTGATTATGAGACACACGGGGCAGGATTTTCCATACGTTATGAAATTTTCAAGAGAGGTGAGTAACTTACAGGAGAACAAGTGTGACTAAGTGGTCATTAACACTCCTTGAGCTCGCAAGAGACAAAGTGAAAAGAGAGACAAGGAGTAACGTTTTTAAACTTTTGGTAAAAAGTCATATATTCCCATTACAAAAATGTTGGGAAAATACTTTAAACAAAGGAAAATTACCCAGTGTATGGAGGAAGCATGTTTTAAAAAACTTTTAAAATGTATTTGAAGCATCACAATTTCATCATTGTAATATGCTGACCAGTGTTTATAAGGTATATACTCTGTAAAACTCCTTGAAGAACATTTATGCTTATCTTTCCTATTCAAAAATAAGTTTGATCTACTCTTGAAGTTTCATTTCTTTAGTTAAAAATGCATGAGTTCCTCTTACCTTAAAGTCATGTACATCTTCTTCCCTTTTATTTTTTTAACACCTCATTTAAGTTTATTCTTTTTTTAAACATCTTTATTGGGGTATAATTGCTTTACAATGGTGTGTTAGTTTCTGCTGTATAACAAAGTGAATCAGTTATACGTATACAGATATCCCCATATCCCCTCCCTCTTGCCTCGTTGCTTTATTTTATTGCAAAATTCAAAACTGGTATTTCCCAGGAAAAGCAAAGCGCTAGTCCACTAGCCTTAGAGTTTCTAAAGCTATTGGAAGAAGAAGAGGCTTTCTATTGATGGGAGGCATGGTTGGGGAAAGAACTTCCTGGAGGAAGCAAAATCGTCATGCTTTAAATGGCATTCCCCTTCCAAATTAATTATCACTTGCCCTCTGCAAAATAATCACTCACTGATCTTCAGTCACAATGGTATATATTGGGATGGGATAGAATCTGAGAATGCACAGTCTCCCAGCTTTGAGGAATTCAACACACATATCAATTGATAGGAATTGTAGCTTTACCTGGATGTCACTGTTTTTCACAACAGCCTGTAGGTTCCTGCTGTGTGCTCAATCCAGCCTCCCCTTTTAAGTGGACATTAATGTGCAGGAGAACTTCCAGGGACAGAGGCTCAAGATTTAAATGTATTGTCCTGGAATATAGGAGAAAGAGCTTTATTTAATAGAAAAAAAATCCAGCCACACCAAATACAAAAGCCTAAGATCCTCTGGGTCGGTGGCCACCGAGAATAACCAAAAAGAGAGTTTTAAGTGTTTCTGGGAGCATTGGCACAACTTCTTTAAATGTCAAAGAAATCTGGTACAGTCCCGTATAAATATGGATAGATGGAGAGAACTTTCTTCAGAAATTCATCTGGGTGCGTGCTCAGAAAACCTTTAGTAGAAATAACAGCAGACGGAGGACTTCAGTGTGTTCACATGATTACATATGGACATATTTCCGTGTGTTGAGAGCTGTTTGACCTATCTAAATCCACGTATGTGTATGTACACACACATATGGACATATTTCCGTGTGTTGAGAGCTGTTTGACCTATCTAAATCCACGTATGTGTATGTACACACACATATGGACATATTTCCGTGTGTTGAGAGCTGTTTGACCTATCTAAATCCACGTATGTGTATGTACACACACATATGGACATATTTCCGTGTGTTGAGAGCTGTTTGACCTATCTAAATCCACGTATGTGTATGTACACACATGCACAAACACACGCATTTGCTTGCTGACCTGGCATGTGACAGCATCAAAGAAAGAAAGTGTCAGAAAAGGAGGCAAGAATAACTTTTCATTGTCAGTGTTTCTCAAAGATCTGAAGATGGTGGATGGAGAAAGAGCGAGATCCTTCCTAAGTCATTAACAGTTCTTCAGCTTCCTTCCAGATGAACTCATCCCCACACTTCTGTTAGTCTCAGATGCACCGTGCTTTCCGCCCTTTTTTCCCCTCAATGCCGTCCTTGAGACTCGAAGCCTTATTTTCTTCTTTCTCTTCTTGCCTCCCTACATCCAATATGGCTGCCAGTTCTTTTGGATTTTCGTCCCAAAGTCTCAAAAGAGTCATGGCTTCAGAAATCTTGAATCACCTTGCTGTACACCTGAACCTGTTATAATCTTGTAAATCAACTATACCTCAGTTAAAAAGAGAGAGAGTCACAGCTTCCTTTCCACGTCCTCTGCCGTTGGCCAGACAAGCCTGCCTTGTGGTTAATCCCCATGTTATCGTATCCTAGCACAGCTTCTCAAATAGTCATCAAACTACTGTCCCCAAAACACCTATGGCAGGTGTCTGTCACCTGTCGGGTCAAGTCCTCCAAGGTCAAGCTCAAACCTTGACATCAGCTGCTCCCAACCTTCCCCGCTTCACTCTTACAAACCCACAACCTGGCTTCCTGCCCCAGGTTGGTGTGCTGAGTGAGGTGCAGCAGACCTGCATGTGAATTTTGATTTGGCTACTGACCGTCTGTGTGAATGTTCAGAGCTTTGGATTCCTCATCTGAAAAAGGGATGACAGTATCTAGCACAGTCTCTTTGTGAAGATCAACTGAAATGAAAACATGTAGCCAGTGCCTGTCCCAGAAGATGCATCCAATACACACTAGCTGTTACAATGATTATAGATAAAGGGGGTGCTTTATCCAGATTTCACAGCCCTCCCTCTCTTCTGGTTTAAACCTTTTAACCTCCATGGAAACCAGGCTCTAAGCTTATTCCTCTTCATTAATGTACTTTTTATTTTCCTACGCTTGTACCCAGCTTGTCCCTTAGAGACACACACACAAATATACACATATACAAACTGTAGGTATATATATGTATATATACACACACACACACAACTGTGTTTCACTAACCAAATGTTTTTCCTAAGTAATCCCAAATTTCTTCATGTGTGTATGTATCATTTCCCAACTAAATTGGTACCACCTAAAAAATGCAAAGAAAACATCTTTCTTTCTCACTCATTGCACATATTGTAGTCCTCATAGATACTCCATAAAATCATGAACTAGGAGAATACATTCACGAACACATAGACAGGTTCACGGGCGTTCTTTCCTCTAAAGCCATTTAATGATGTTATAGAATCTCCATTCTTTTGAAAACATAGCACTTCTTCCAGGCTGCAGCAATTTCAGGTTTCCTCAAAACACATAAGTTAGACTAATCATAGTTGAACCAATACATTAAATTTTCACTTCTTGATCTTGAGGTTTTCTGACAGTAGATCACAGGGCCATTTCTGCATCCCTGGGGCTGCATTTCTAGAGGACCACCTTTGCCTGACAGTGGTGGCCAGTCCTTACCTCTTCCCCATGCCTCCTGGAGCCCCCTGGACACCCTAGTCCTCTCCTCGGGTACCACATTCCCCTTCTGCAGGTCTCTTCCCAGATGCTAAAACCTTGGGCTACCAGCCCTAAAATGATTTCCATTCACTGGAAGAGATTTCTCTAGGAAACCCCAGCCTGTGCACCTCCCACCCTGCCCCTGTCCTTCCCTGGGTCTGGGTCATCCAGGCCCAGATGCTGGAAGAAGCCGTATCCATTTCCCGTGGGTCTCAGTGGTGGTGGGGGGGGGGCAGCATTTATTGAGAGTGGGATTGGTCACTTCATACATTATTTGACTAAAAGTCTGTACATTTAATAATAATTCCAAAGAGAATATTTTAGCTCTTATCATTATCCATCCTTATGGTCCTTAACAACGAAATGTGGGATGCCTATGGCTACACAGGATGCTCTCAGTCTTACAAGTAGCCGGGAAAGCATGGTGTCACTGGCTGCCAATGCTGTGGTGCCCCCCTCACCCCAGTAGCTCACTCACTCCTGGGCACACCAGCTGCTCGCCCTTAGTCCTGTTTACGGCTTGTGTATTCACCATGGGATCCCTCAACCCACTCCCACCATCATCGTTTTTGGGGAAGTGCTCACTCAACTGTGGCAAACTTACACAACAGGGATTAAGGAACTGAGTAAAACAAATTTTGATGTATAATGGAGGAAGTAGGAAACTACAGAAGCTTTGAGTTTGAAAGGAATTTTTTTCAAATCCTAAAGCCCACCTCCCATTTGTGATGCACAGAATCTGAGGATCAGGAAGGTTAAGAGGCCACGGCAGGTCAGTGATAAAGGCAGGACTAGAGCTCAGAGTTCCTGGTGATCCATCCAGCCGTCTTCCGCTTCCCCATGGAATGTCCCCAGCCTTTGTCAAAATACGTTAGAAAACGTGGGCTAGCTTCTAGAGGGATCTGGGGCTTCCCTGGTGGTGCAGTGGTTGAGAGTCCGCCTGCCGATGCAGGGGACACGGGTTCGTGCCCCGGTCCGGGAAGATCCCACGTGCCGTGGAGCGGCTGAGCCCGTGAGCCATGGCTGCTGAGCCTGCGCGTCCGGAGCCTGTGCTCCGCAACGGGAGAGGCTGCGGCAGTGAGAGGCCCACGTACCAAAAAATAATAATAATAATAAAATAAAATAAAATAAAGGGATCTGGCATGACAAGGATATACAGTGAAAGCATGGGAATTTATTTGATTTTGAAATTATGCCCTTAATTCCTGTCATTTTTTTTCCTCTCATTAAATCTTAACCTAACCTGGGTAATTTTATTTTTTTAAGAAGGAGAAAATATTGGAACCTGCATTAAACTCTCCTGTTTGCTTTGCCAGCCAAATCCCCAGGGAGGAGGTTGGAGGTCTCCAGAGTCACTGTTCCTACATCTTGGAAATCAAATTCTAAAGGGTTCCCAATTACCTACATATAAATGACTTTGTCAATTAATGACAAATTGGCCTAGTCGTCTCAGAAGCCACCAAATAGCTTAGAAGCATATTATAAATTAGACGCACATTTCACAATCTCTTTACCTGAAACTGACATGGCAAAATGCCACATGGTAATAACTTTTTAACCAGAATCAAATAGATAAGCCTCCGAGGCCGTCATGCTAAAGGGTGAGCCCCATCGTAGAAGGCTTGGGAAGGTATTCAAGTCAGAACTCTACCGACCAGGTTTATTGTGCCGTCTCCTAAGTAGTCTTCGTCTCCAGGGCCATGGCTGTCTAATACGTGCATGGGGAGAAAGCGATTGATTTGTTTTTTCAACAGGCTGCCAGATGCGCTGAGGAGGAGATTCAGCTTACTAGCCCTCGCCACTAAAAATAGAGATCTGCTAGTTAAATTTAATGTGTATTAATGCCTAATATGTTGCCTTTAGTACTTGGCACTTTGGAAGAATATTTAGTTAAGGACAAGCCCAACAAGCCTCCTTATCTTAGAGTTGAATCCTTACACTTCATCGCAGGGTCCCCATCAGTGAGACAACAGTCCGGGAAAAGAATTGTTGAACTGAACATCCCCAGATTGGATCCTGAGATTCAAAAGGGTCAGGTCATCTCTGTTTCCCAGGGAGCCCTAAGAGCTCTTTGACAATCAGGGCAGCAGTGGTGGTGATAAGGGGCAGAAGCTGACAGGCTGATGTCCCTGTCCATGTAGATGGGCAGTTTTCAATTGTGTGGTGAATAGCACCCTATTCAGTGCTGATTCCATGAACTGAAATTGTGTTTATTCATGTAGTCATAAGGATGACTTGCAATATATGTAATTTAAATTACAGATCACTGTAATTTGTTGTCGTGATTAACACTGAACCGTCATTTAAATTACACGTTATAAATATATACATTAACGCATACGCATATATTAACATTTTAGAATGACCTCCTGTACTGTATCTGATACTTTTGGAGAAGGTTAGGATGTCAACATTGGTATCAGGTGACTTGTTGCCACAGGACCTGCATCCCAGTTTACCATGCCCCCACCAACACCCACAGTTTACTGGCACACCTGTGTCAACACCGTTCCAAATGAGTCACTCACCCTGCGTACATGTACGAATTACCTTTCACATTTGGTTTGTCAAAGAGGCAGAGGTCACATCTGGTAGAGTTACTGAGTCACTGGTGTAGGAATCTGAAACCCAAACTCCCTCCACTGAATTCTCTCCCTCGCCTTTGTAAATGTTCTATTTCACCAGTAACGGGCTGTCAGCCTCAAGATTTAAAGATTTAAGCTTGAAGGGGCTGTAATTATTTCTCTAGGGCTCTGTCGAGATTTCTGTAGCTTAGTCATTCAATGTTCCCACATGATTTTGTATTTGTCATTTTTTTTTCTCTGCAACAGCAGAAGTTTTAAAATTGCTCCACACAAATGGAAAACTAAGGTGAACACAATAAATCTGAACTTGACTTTCCATACCTATCACCACTGCGAAAAGGCTGAGTAAGGAGTGATTAGGGCCGTGATTATAATGGTGGGCTTTTATTAGAAAGATAAACCGTCTTTGCCCAGGTTATTTCTTGGGAAGGTCGTTTAAGTGGAATTTTCACTTTGCTCCTTTTTTCTTTTACTTATAGGTCCTGAATGTTCCCAGAACTACACAATACCTAGTGGGGTGATAAAATCCCCAGGATTCCCTGAAAAATATCCCAACAGCCTAGAATGCACCTATATTATCTTTGCACCAAAGATGTCGGAGATTATCCTGGAATTTGAAAGCTTTGACCTGGAGGCTGACTCAAATCCTCCTGGGGGGATGTTTTGCCGCTATGACCGGCTAGAAATCTGGGATGGATTCCCTGATGGTAAGCATGGCAGGAAGCACCCCCAAAAGGGAAGGATCTGGGGGAAGGGTCCTGGGATCCTTTTACAAGCATCATGACACATGCATCACTTTAAAAAGTAGCTCAAAAGGAGGAGGCAAAACAAAGCAAAACAGGAACTTTCTTTATGCAGAGCCATGACGAAATATTTGAGCCCAAAAAGACTTGGTAACTTTCTAATCTAATGCCTTCATTTTATAGATGAGGAAACGGAGGCCATAAAAGTCTATGCAAGGTCTCATAACTATTTTGCTGACAAAATTGGGACCAATCCATGGTTTTCCTGACTTAAGTATTTTGCTCATTTCAATGACTTGCCTATAGGTCATTAATTCATAAACTCATCAGAGGGTGAGCTCTTAAGACATCAGTTAAATCAAACCATTCATTTTGTAAATGCAGAGACTAAGGGCCAGAGAGGTTAAGTACCTGCTAAAGTTTTAACAGTGAAATATGTGTCTATTATGCCACCAAAACATTTAGAAATTTAGGAAAGGAAGGAGGAGAACATTTGGACATTCCTCATTTAGATGGATTCCTTGTCTGCTCTCTAGGGAATTTTTATCTTTGGGGATTCAAATCGCCTCAGTACATCCTTGGTACACCTTGTTCCTATCATCTGAATTCATCGTCCATTCAAAAAATATATTTATTGAGCACCTGCCATGGACCAGGCACTGTTCTAGCCTCTTGGCAAACAAAGCAAAGATGGCTGCCCTGTTTAGATTCTACCAGGGGGAATGAGGTAATAAACAGGACACATTACAGACAAATGAAGTATGTGTATGGAATGTTAGAAGATGAGAAGTGCTATAAACAAAGAAAAAGAAAAGAAGAAAAAGTAGAGTAAAGGCATGAGAAGAACTAAGGTTAGGGGAGAGGGATGGGGGGAATTTTTAAATAGGGCAGTCAGGTCAGACCTTATTAAGAAAGTGAGAGAGATTTGAAGGAGGCGGGGGAGGTAGCCATGTGGCCAGCTAAATGAAAGTTCTCCATTTCAACCCCTGTGAACTAGAAGGTGAATGGCAAAAATACACACCCAAGTTCTGAACAGAGGGAGATAATATCAAATAATTTGTTGCAGCTGCATTGCTTGTCTTGTGTTTAGTCTGGTTTAATAGTAAGATTTCTCTGGAGAACACACTCTGCACAGATCAGAAAGGGTGGCTTGGAAGTTCTTACAAATCATGCAATTAGAACTTTGGAGCCATCTATGAAATAGTCAGGTATTATTATCAAGATGGAGGAAAGAATATTTAAGTAAACTGTAAACGAAGAGCTAGTATAATGTGAAAGAAATTGCGTTTGTCTTTGAAATGAGATGAAAATTATCAGTGTAATTCAGTTTAGGTATGTTCCTCAATAGTAAAAAACACGGGAGAAAATCTGGCTTTAGAGAAAGCTTATGTTGTCATTGGAGCACATGGCTGAGTTATCATTACTTTAGCCTCTTCTTTGCTTTTTTACCATATAAATAGGGTTATGTTGATCTTATCGGAACTCCTTCATTAAGTAGTGAGATTTGCCCAAACAGAGCACTGATTGATTTCCAAGTATTCAATCCGATAATTAGGAAAACAGTATTATAATAGTATTGTAATAATAGTTGGAACATTTAATAATGGGTTTATTTGTTCACAATCCAAATTTGCAGCCTTCTTTTCTAGAACTTATATTTAAATTGACATCTGAAAAGAAGGTCCAATCAACCAACTTATGTAGAAAGAAGCACATTGTTATTAGTGTCAAGGGTTTTCCAAAGTAGTAATTTTCTGGCTCTAGAAAATCACGGAGTTGAAGCGAAGAACAATTAACAATACAGGTTGTCAGCCTTGCAGTTCATTCCTGTTTTAAACTATGCTGTGTTTGACTTATTCCCAGAGAAAACTGGCTTTGGAATATGAAAAATGTGATCGTGTATTTGTTAGTATTTATCTGGTCTCGTCCAGCGTACAACAGCATCACAGCTCACTCTTTTTTAGGCAGAATGAAAGACTGTGTCCTCTTGGGTTTTTTATCAGTGGCACTAGGAACATTTTTGTCATGTAGTTCAACACATAGAGTTCCTTGCCAGCAAAATCGCTTTTAGTCTTTGATAGCCTTTCCAAAAACAACAACCAGAAGGTGCTGAAGGCTTGTAACCATCAAGTGATTTTATGTTGCATTTTATCATAAGCAGTGAATTAGACGACTGAGTAATTGAAAGTGACCCATTGATTCAGATTGACTTTGAAGAGAAGCAGTTTACTCCAAAACTTGAGATCCCAGGCATGCACGTGGCAAACCCCACTCCTCCAGCTAGCACTCTCTTTGAAGCAACATAGATTCCCAAGTAGCGGCTCTGGAGTCATTGGTGGAAGTTTACGTACGGTTTGAGAGCCATGAGCTAAGCATGCCTGTAAATGCTTGTGCTGAATTATGGAACCAAACATGAAGGCCTAGCTCACAATACCTGGGCGCAGATGAAGCCAGCTGTCCATCCAGGCTGGGCAAAGAGTTGGAACTGAGGCTGTGACCTACGTTCCCCAAATTATCAATGATTTTAGGAATAAGCATCATGAAAGCTGGATTGAGTTCTGTTTGGTTTTTATTTACTTTCATATTAAAATTAACCTTCTAAAATATAAATATAAAATATCAATTATATAAATATAAAATATCAATGATATCAACCTTCCAAAATATAAATGACATAAATGTTGCAAATTCTTTTCTCTGGGGAAAAGTTGCAAAATCCAGATATTCTCCACCAAAAGGTTTATGCTAAGAAAAGTAGATGTAGCCTATCTTGTACCTTCTCAAAATGATCCCCTTTCTTGTTTATTTATTCAAAATACCTCTTTTTAAAAGTACCTCCTTATAGTTGATTGTTGCCCTTTTTTCTCATTAAAAAGTGGCAGAAAGCCAAACTGTGTGATTCTGAGGTAGGGTTATAATTAATGGAGGGATTAGTGGGAAAATACAAAGAACGGGCTTTTGCCATTTCCTGTTGTAGGTGTGTCTTTCAAACAGCACAAATCCTGTGTTGCCTTCACACCTGAGAAGCTATGATCATCGCAGGCCTGCTCTCCCCCAAGAGAGAGCTTAGTACCTGTTGCTTAAATTCTCCAGTCGTTCTATTTTTGAATCATACTTCTGTTTTTGTGACAGTTTGAATTCATCTCCTAGGCCTTTGGCTCCACAATAACCGGAAGTAGGGAACCCAAGAGCTGTGGTCATGTAAATCCACAAATGAGCGCATACACAAGACAGATGAGGGTCTTGCAGCCACTCTGGCTCAGATCAATATTGCATTAGCTTGCTAGGCTAAGGTCTCGCTGTTGTTCAGGAAAATTCAATACTTCTTTGTATTATAGTCGAAAAAGGCTTTCACTCTCCTATCTTGAGGGCTCCTAAAGAGAGTTGCATGCTGCTTGCTGTCCCGGGGCAATATTCAAAAGGACAGAAGGCAGATTTACCCGGCATGTCTTCAACATTATAAACCAGTGAGTCATGGAGACTCTCTAAATTCTGAGTCTGGACTAGACAAGTTCTCTTCTGTTTGCTCTTTCAAAGAGACTCCACCTCCCGCCCTCCCCAGAGGAACTGGTGACAGCAGAGGGGAGGGGAGGGAAGGCAGCCGGAGCTCGGGGTGGTGAGGGCGTGACTGCAGCTTTCCTTGTGTGCTTGTATTCTTGGTAAGGTCAGTGGCTGTGGCGATCTGAGAAAGGCCCCCAGGAGTAAGGCTGTAAAAGTTTGCCCACAAACCCAAGAAAAAGAAAGTTATGAAACCACAATAATGGAATTTAAATGAGGAAAAAGACTGAGGGAGGATGAATAGACTCTAAGCCTCCCATTAAGATTACAGACAAGAAGTGGGATTCTTTTTGAGGAAAGGAAAGACCTGAGTTTATGACTCCAGCAAGATATTTTCATGCATATGTTGCTGGCAACTTTGCGCTCTTAGGGGAAGGGGAAAGTGTTGAATTGGTGATAGGGCCACATTCAGAATGAAGAAAACTTGGCGAAGAGCTAGTACTTGTTGTGGGAGAATCTGTGGCCAGGATTAAAGCCAGAGAGAAACAAAAAGCGGTGAGAGTTTCATCTGAGATGCTGTCTTCTGCCAACTGGGAAACCTGATATCATGACCTTTCCCCTCATTCTGCAGAGCCACTGTCCACGACCACGTGGTGCCCTATGTATCCATCCTCTAAATGGGCAGACACCTTGTCCTCTTCGTAATAAAGCAGTTGACACACACAAACGTTTGGGTGCTAGAGAGTGAGGCGTGACAGTAGAGAGAGAAATCGGTCACATCCATTACTTTGAGCACGTGGAGAAGTTATCAGCTATTCAAACTCATCATTTTGCGCTAACTCAAATAGTAAACCACTTTAGCTTAGTTTTTTTCTTTTCTTTCCTTTTATTTTTTAAAGAGGGTTGGCCAAGAACGGAAAACCTGTTAGCCCAGGATCCAAGCACTCTAAAAAGCAGGGTGCTCAGATAGCCACCTGCCAGGAACTCAGCTAGCATGTGGGGCTCCAGGGAGGGCAGTGCGCCTGGGGTTCACTTTCTCGAGCACACGTGAAGCTTCACCCAGCTCTCACCAGCCGCCTTCTGCATCCAAGCAGCACACACCAGCCTGGGAACCCCACCTTCCTGCCGAAGGCCCATCCCTCCAGAGAAAGGTCCACCTACTGTGCCTCCTTGAACACAGCAATAACTCTTAGTTGAAAGGCACAGAACCACGGATTTCTTGGAGGGGAAAATGGTCCACACCAGATTGTCCTTCAAAGCCCAAACCATCTGGTATGTTTTTACCATATGTGCAATAAAAAAAAAATCTAGAGAAAAGGGCATTTTTTTTTTTTTTTTTTTTTTTTTTTTTGTCTTGCTGCTGATCTGGACAGGGAAATGGAAAGATTTTCCAAGCCCGGGGACTTCCACACTGTCTATAAGGCAACTTACAGTTGCTAATTGCCACGGTTGGTCTAAAAGCACTTCAACAAAGGGACGGCCAGTATAAGCCAAATAACAACTTGACTTGATCGCCAATCAGTCAGTGTTCCCAACCTTCTTCTGCCTCAGTCACTACCTGTTTCCTGGTGTGCAGTCAAATGGCTGCTTTGCGTCATCTCTTCGTCCCTGGACACAAGTGCAATGCAGTCACCTCTCTAAGGTTTGGGAGATAAAAAACTGAGAAGTCAGAAAGACTCATTTTCTTTTGTTTTGATTACAATTTGCTATTATGTGTAAGTTATTGGTATCTATAATTTCTAAACTTTTTGTTACAATTATGAATTAGTCTTCAGATACAGCCCTGATTAGGACATAATCTACTGTCCTTTGTCTAATTCTGTGGTGTTCGTCATAAGGAGGCTCCAGGACTGAAAGATGGAAAGAGGAAGGGGGTGGGAGTCACCCAGGGCTGGGTCAGACCTTGGTACTGCTCTGGTGCCAGGATGGGTTTCCAGAACATTCGCCAGGATCCCCTCCTAGGGTGGGGGCATTGAGGACAGATCATTCCAAG
>NW_020172293.1:7942241-7952298 GCF_003031525.2 Neophocaena asiaeorientalis asiaeorientalis | reverse complement strand
GGCAGAGAAAGCCCCACAGCCCCCCCCCCCCCCCCCCCCGGTGGGTGATTACAAGCTGGCTAGAGTTCCTGGGCGCCGGACTGTGTGCACCGTGCGGTCCTGGAGATGAATGCCAGGGTGCACTTGACAGCCCAAATCTCCTTTGCAATCAAAGCAAGATTTTCGATTTTGTTCCTGAAAACAGTCCTGCTCACTGGGGAATGTGGTTATGCCTGTTATTGCCCTTCAGAGCACACTTGAAAACCCTCTCTGCAAACCCGATCCAATATGTTCACTGCAAAACAATTAGCTAGCGAAGACTTGCTTGGGGTAAGAAAACACTTCCGGGTTCCACTGGGACCCATGTTCACAAATGGTTTTGCTGGCATCTGCTGCAGAAGAAAAGGTATTTTCATGGTCTCTGCGTTTCTTCCTCTGCAGTTGGTCCCCACATTGGGCGTTACTGTGGGCAGAAAACACCAGGTCGAATCCACTCCTCATCCGGCATCCTGTCCATGGTTTTCTACACGGACAGCGCCATAGCCAAAGAAGGCTTCTCGGCAAACTACAGTGTCTCACAAAGCAGTGTTTCAGAAGGTCAGTATTTATGCCTCTTGCAAAGCCCTGCGGTACGTAGTCGCTATTATTCCTCCTCACACACCTGTGGCCCTGTGAACACTACAGATGTGTTTCGTGAGTTGGAGTGCCCAGTATTTCTTTTTCTCTTTTAAATGGTTTATATGAATATCAATGGGAAGAACTCTTTGGGGTGCTTTCTTAAAACTATGTGCGAGAAGGCTGCATGTAAGCCTCTGAAATTATGGGAGAAAAAGTGGGAAACGGCAAAACCGTGCCTTGAAACAATGAAATATGGCCAGACCGCCTACCTGGTACCCTCCATTGTATATTGGGCTGAGAGCCAGGAAAGGACAGGCTTCGATCCTGGATGAGAAGAACCAGTCAGCATCAGTGGAGTTCATCAACAGGCAGGCAGGTAGAATGGATGGTGCGTGGTAGTTTGATTTGGGGAGACCCTGGTGGAAGCTGTTTTTGTTTTTCTTATGTGAATGAAAGCGGATATTCACGTAAAAGAAGCATGTTTTAACTTCTGCTATAACTTTCCATAAAAGAAAAAAAAAGTAATATGTTTTTTGTATCATCTTAAAATACACGACTAGGGCTTCCCTGGTGGCGCAGTGGTTGAGAGTCTGCCTGCCGATGCAGGGGACGTGGGTTTGTGCCCCGGTCCGGGAAGATCCCACATGCCGCGGAGCGGCTGGGCCCGTGAGCCATGGCCACTGAGCCTGCGCGTCCGGAGCCTGTGCTTTGCAACAGGAGAGGCCACAACAGTGAGAGGCCCGCGTACCACAAAAAAAGAAAAAAAATACACAACTAAGTTGATGTGGTCTCCAGCTCTTTTAAGAGCCCGAGGAAAAGAAACCTGAAAAAACAATGAATAATTTGTGTTTCATCAGTTTTAGCTGCCAGGTTGTAACGTAGCACAGGGAAAAGGCAGGGGAGTTAGGAGACCTGTTCTACAGATATGCTTGTATCTTTTCTACCAGATCTTACTGGAAAACAAAAAGGCCAATTAAACTTCAAAATCTTATCTTTACTTAATTTATTTGGTTAATCCATTCATGTATTTTTGTGCCATTTTATATTCCAAACAACAAACCTAAGCTTAAAAGTAGAAAACCAGTGAAAGAAAACCTTTTATGCCACAAAACTTATTATGATAGAAAATTCAGAAAATGTGGAAATTTGGTTAGTTGAAGTTTTTCTGGATGGTTGAGAATCTTCTTTTTAATCTCTAAAGGTTTTTTTGCACTTTGGTACTTTACATATTCCTAAAATTGATTATTCACTTCCCAGTATCATAGTTCATATTTCATTGTTTGCTGAGTATATGAGGCCCAATGGAATATATGTTTTCATGATTCATGGTCATCGTTGTGAATATTACTATTTATGCTGTAAAACTGTGGTGCTCTTTGGGACCCTATGATACTGCACTTTACCCTGATGGATACTGTTGTGTTTTAATAAAATAAACCAATGGTGTTAATAACTATGGCCAATCCAGGGCAGGGGCATAACAAAGGGGGAGGCCTGGGTGCCAATTGCAAGGACTCTGAAAGATGGAGAGTTAAAGTCTACTTAGCCCACCAAATATGGGCTATAAATGGACAAAGAGTCTTTTTCACTTTTATTAGATCTTAGAGGAAATAGTACAATTTTATTTAAATGTAACTCTTGATGTGTATGCATATGACATATCTGCATACATTCAACTTTGAAAATAAATCTGAATTTCCATCATTTCCTAAAAACTTTCTAATAGTATTTATATCAACCTAAGCCCTGTTGGAAAAATAATCAACTGTGAGATCTTCATAGCCTTGCTTTTCAGAATTCTTGCCATGAAAATGCACGTATCGGTGCTACAATCCAATACGTCCCTCGTTGTCATCTTTTGTAAGACTGTGTGAACGTCGAAAAGTCCGTTTTAGTTTTCCAGATCAAAAAAGGAAATATGCATCCTAGGTCCCCTTCGTTTTGATGACTTAGGGTCATTTTTTTTTTTTTTTTTCCCCTTCAGACTTCAAGTGTATGGAAGCTCTGGGCATGGAATCCGGAGAGATTCACTCTGACCAGATCACAGCTTCTTCCCAGTACAGCACCAACTGGTCTGCCGAACGTTCCCGCCTCCACTATCCTGAGAATGGGTGGACCCCTGGAGAGGATTCCTACAGAGAGTGGATCCAGGTATGTGGCTTATACTTGGCACACTCAGGGTGGAAGATTTGGGTCATCTAAAACGGTTGTTGAAAAAAAGCAACGCCGTGACTAATGCCTTCCAACGAGAAGGACAGGGACCACCACCGAGTGTAATCACTTTGCAGAATTCACAGGATCAGAGAAAAGCAGGCCTAGATAACATCCCTGAAAACCCCTTATCTTCTCAGATACTTACATATGACTCTTACAGAATCTGAGCACAGATGTCTCACTTGGGTAACAACTAAAAGATCTGAGGGTTTTTTTTCCACAGCAGCCATACATTTTCTATGGATGTGCTTCCTACTTTAACAGATTTTTATTTCCTTAATGAAATATATTACCTGCACTTCGAGGTGTGCCTGAAATCATTGTTTTGTAAGATGTTTTGTTTGTTTGCTCACGGTAGGAGAAGAGCAGAACGGGGTTGAGGTTTACTTTCCCACACTGGTCCAAGTAGCACGTGCCCAAGAAGTGGTTTAGTTGAAGGTATTGGTCTCCGTGGATTACGTACAGACACAGACATATGAAATGTACACGTCTCTGTCCTTAATAGTGATGTCGGTTCTGCTCTCCCCACTTTGCTCTAATATTCCCCTCCCTGCCTTCACCCTTCCACTCCCCACAGGCTCCCCTCCTCTGCACCTCCACCCGGACTCATCTCCAGCTCATCACTGGCACTACTCCCAAAGCCTAAACTTGCCCAACCTTGATGTCTGGATACTCCCACCCAAGGCCTGATGTTCATGTTCTTGACTTTTTCACCCACTGTCAAATGAAACATCATATCTGGCTGTGTGGGTTAAACTGTGGGCAAATTATCCAATGTTATTTGCTGAAGGATCCAGATTTCCTCTTCAGGAGAGTAGGCAGAGCCTGTCCTGGACTAATTGCGAGATATATAAAAATGACTAATTCCCAGGGAGAGTTTCTAAGCAAGAAAATATACCAGGATGATTAATCCCCTACTTTCTAAATCTATGCCTGTTTCTGTCTGTTGAGCACAAATACCAGATTTTGTTTTACTTTGGAAAGGTCAATATTAGTTTAACATACACTTAAAGTGAAATGGCCTATTTCAGAAGGCTGAACTCACACTAACCTCGAAATGATAACACTGAGAAATGTGTAGAGGGTGAGAAAAGAAGAGGCTTTTACCTTGGGTGGGATTGCTGAATCCAGCTCTAGATTAAGTCAGAAATGAAATGAACTTGTCTCCGTCAAAATAGCTCTTGGAGACTTGTGTTTCCACATCCCCACACTAACCAGCAGTTCCATGTGATTGACAGACGTGCCTCTAGAGAGGAGCTTACATTTTGCAGTGCTAAGCTTGTTTGCATGGTAACGTAGTTGTATTCTCGGCAGGGTGGAGAACACTCAGTAATTTAGGGATGTTAGTCTTGCAAGAGTTCAGAAAATGCAACGGTAGCAATTCTTCTGGGCAAGGAATTCTGTGTCAGTAGATGCGTGGAGACAGAATGGGCTCTCACAAAGCATTTGTCAGCGGGACAGGGTTTACATCACTCTTAGGACTTGGGCACCATTTGAGATGGTCCCAGAAGAAAAATCTCAAATGGTCCAATTCTTTCTATCAAAGTATGGTCGGGATAAGATAAGTAACCCAAAGCCCCCAGACAAGAAGGTTTCCTTTTTTGCTCATGCCACCCCCCCATCTCTGGCCGGCAGGGCGTCTGCCCCACATCTTCTCACAGCAGGACCTAGTTGGAGGGAGTGGCCGTCATCTGAAACCTGTCACCAAGGCAGTGGGAGGAAGGGAGAGTGGCCCAGCATGCTGACCCGTGAGGCTCCGTTGAGGAGCATGACACCAAGTTCATTGCCAAAGCACATCCCACGGCCGGCCACGCTTAACTTCCAAGGGGCAGCAATTCCACACGTGCTGGAAGGAGGACAGCACAAATGACACTTGTGCTATTCAGGGGATAGTCGCCATGTATCGAGTATTTCCTATGTGCCCCAATTTCTGCTGAGTACTTGACTCATGTTTATTCAATCCTCAGAGCAGTCCTGTGACAGAGGTTCAGTTATCCTTTTTTTTTTGCGGTACACGGGCCTCTCACTGTTGTGGCCTCTCCCGTTGTGGAGCACAGGCTCCGGACGCGCAGGCTCAGCGGCCATGGCTCACGGGCCCAGCCACTCCGCGGCATGTGGGATCTTCCCGGACCGGGGCACGAACCCGTGTCCCCTGCATCGCCAGGCAGACTCTCAACCACTGCGCCACCAGGGAAGCCCTATCCTTATTTTTAAAATGAGGACCCTGAGGTTTGGAGATATGAGTAAACGCCCAAGGTCACGGGCTTGGAAGCAAGGTCTGTTGGACTCCAACACCTGTTCTTTACTCTTCGATGTGCTTTATCTTTATCACTAATTCCTATATATTCAGTTGAAGCATCCGTCCGCAACCCTTTATGCTTTTCCTCGTGCTGAGAAGCCTCACACCAGGATGAGCGGGGGCTTCCTGCTTCTAAACCAAGAATGGGGAGCCCTTACTCCTCAGCCCCTCTGGGACGTGGATGTCAGAGGAGCTCAGCGTCAGTTCACCTTGAGGGAAAATGATCTTTTTCTTCTGCTGGATCTCAACGGGCTCATTTCCACACTAGTTGCGTCTGTGTACTTGGTGGGAGGTCTTAACATCCACCCATCACCTAATTATGAACAATTTCATGTGCTTCCAGCTTTTCTGAAACTCCTTGGAAGTGGCGGGCTTGTTTTCATTGGATAGATGTTTTATAAGTTAACCCACAAGCATAGCATAAGGGAGGCTGAGGGCAGGAGGTAACATACCTCCCATCACAGGACCATTTATTTGTACTTGACAGTCCTATTTGTATGCACATCAGAATGAGGATGGCATTTGTTTTCTTTTTCGGCTTTGTCACATTTTGCATGAAATATACCCCACCAAACATGGTGCTGTAGCAACAAGGACAAACACTTGCATGTGTTAAATTAATAAGGCAGCCCTGGAAACTGACTCTCCCTCAAGACAGGAACAGTCTTTGGTTCAATTGTTTTCTCTAGGAAATTACCTAGTGACATAAAAAAACAATGCATCGTTAACCGCAGGTGTGGATGTCCTCCATGGTGCTTCCTGTGGGATCTGTTGTGTGGCAAAAAGCTTAAGAACCAGGGCAAGAAGCCCTTTAGTGAGGAGAAGCATGAAGGGAAGTCCTGGCTTGGACATTTCCACGTGGTCACATCCTGTTCTAAAGGCCACTTCATATCCTGAGAAGCGAAAACCTCCTACTTGTCAATTGCAGAGTTAATCACCCTGTGAGATTTGCCCACATTTTTCAGAGTATTCCGTTCTGTTCTGTGTCCTAGAACTGCTGATCTTATTGCTCATTTCATCTTTATCTTCTTTTTGTTTCTGGTTAAATAATCAAGGATTCTAAGGAAAGACTCAGTGTATCGGTGGCGCTATAAAAATTCTTAATTTTCAAGCACATTATTAGATCCCAAGCCATTAACCTCATTGACACTGAATTTCTTTTCCTATAAAATAAAGGTGACGTAGCCTTCTTCATTCAAGCTCTGGCAGTCTACGAGACTGTGGATCTCAGAAAAAAGCAGGCTCGGATTTTTCTTTTCAGATCTGCAAACTAAGTGTGTGTGATCAGAAAACATGTTCTCCTAAATCCTGGTGTAGCCATTCACACACAAAGCAGAATTTAATTTGTTAATTATTTCAATGTTTTATTAATGATCGTGTTCACTGCACTGTAAACAGATTTATCCTTCTAGCTTTAATTAAAGCTCTGGGGAGTGCTTTCCTCAAAACAACTGTGACTCTGCCCTGATTAGAATGCCGGGAGACAAGAGAAAAAAAAAAAAGTCAAGAGACATAATGCCTGGATGGGATATGAACTTTGTTGATCCAAAGAAATAAAAATGGCACTAGGGACTAATCGATTACTACACCCTCCAGTGACTTTAGAAATAGAATTACTTGACAAACCAACTCAGGCTGAAACTCTGCTCATCTCCAAATTTGGTAATATTGTCTTTTGTGGGAAAAATTAAAAATTGGTGCTAGATTATTCATGCCTTCTCTTATTCCAGAGGAGCAGAAAGCAGTTGGCTTCTAAACCACATCCTGTTTGGTTTGGTCCATCAGCCCTATGATGGATTAATCCCACAGAAGAGAGTAATCTCCAAGAAGACCCTCTGTAGCTGTAAGAATACATCAGCAAGCCCCTTCTCTGTTCACCACATTTTCTGGTAGAAATATTCATTCCGAGGGATGAGGAGAAGGAAAGTTCCAGAAGAGAGGAGCTCACGCTAACCTCTGCGGAGGCTTGTTTCAGTGTTTTCCTTTTGCTTTACATGCATTTCCCTTTGATAATATTCCACATTTCCTAACTGAAGGAACTTTGAAAGCAGACACCAGTAACCAAAGGCCTTGGTGTAAGGAGTTGGGCTGAACTGAGTCAAAACACGCCCACACACATACACACACACACTCTCTCTCTCTCTCTCTCTCTCAGGGTTCACTTACAGCCACAGCTGCAGGGTTGAAGAAAGTAGGTGCCCTCATTCAAACTGCTCAAATCCAAGTGGCCCTGGGTTGATTTGAGGATTTTAAAATTCATTTTAAGACATGTTCTAACAACAAAACCTTATGTTTCTATAGCATTTTCCCTTTATAAAAGCCCCTTTTCATACACATCCCATTTTAGTCTTAGAGTGTAGGTTAAGTGGACCAGAGATTCTTTATCTGCATCTTCCTATGAGAAGGCTAAAGCCCAGAGAGGTTAAATAGTTCATCAAGTCCTGATTTGGGGAAAAGCTGCAACTTGTGGGGAAAGTCAGCCTCACAGGGCCAAAGGGGACTTCTTTCCTCAGACTTGGGACCTGAGTCACTGGGCACTGGGAGAGCCGGAGGGCGGGAGGCGAGTCACAGCTCGGGGTCAGATCTGAACCAGGCCCGGGTGCAGCTGGCCTTTGCAGAGCTCTTTGGCCATTGGAATTGTGAGTTTTTCACCTCCTGCTCTGTCAAATGCAGTAAGCCGGGCAGACACTCTCACGCCAGCTAAACTGGGCAAAGCGAAAATCCTGGTGAGGTCTTAAGACCTCATGAGTCACAGAGGAAACGGTCCTTCCTCTCGCCAGGTTCCCAGCCCCCAGCCCCAAGGTCTGCCCTGTAGTCCAAGGAGTCCTTCAAGGTTTACTACCCACAGGTGCCTGCACATCCACCCAGGGGTGTGAGTTGTTGCTACCAGCAACCTCCGAATCTCACTTGCAGCTTGCGGAGAATGGAGACAAAAGATCATTTAAAGGCATGGACCTGATTTCAAGAGCTAAGAAGGGGGGCTTCCCTGGTGGCGCAGTGGTTGAGAGTCTGCCTGGCGATGCAGGGGACACGGGTTCGTGCCCCGGTCCGGGAAGATCCCACATGCCGCGGAGTGGCTGGGCCCGTGAGCCATGGCTGCTGAGCCTGCGGGTCCGGAGCCTGTGCTCCGCAACGGGAGGGGCCCCAACAGTGAGAGGCCCACGTACCGAAAAAAGAAAAGAGCTAAGAAGGGGCTAGCTGGACATCCTTTACGTGCCAAATGGGATAAAATAACTCATGAATTCTTGGAAATGTTCCCTCTGACACACAGTATTGTTACACATTTTTATCGCATTTTAGGTGGGAGAAGTGAATGTTTCTTACTCGATTAGAAGAATTTGTTATCTGAAACCCTTCTTTTTTTCTTCAAAGTGAGGGTTTCCCCAAATTGAAAGTAGAAGCTGATGTAATTTATCTTAAAACTTTTAAATGTCATTTATTTTCACAAATTTCATATCTCATTTTCTTTCCTTCTCAACTCTCTTGGACAAATCTTTCATTCTCTTATATGAATGTGTTGAGTGTGGAACAGGGATCTCCTATGAAATAGTTTGTGATTTTTCATACAGTGTCTAGTTTCTAGTAGGTTTATAATCTGTGCTCAAAATCGGTTCTATCTGCTGAATTGAACTAATCCAGAACGTGTATGGAGGCAAGTTATCCTGACTGTAAACACTCTGTGCTTACAGACCAGGCACTTCGAGGATCGGGGGGCATTTTCTCATTCAGATCATTAGCAAATTGCTGAAATTGCAATAAAATGCTTTATAAACGTGTGACTAGAGAACAGACAAAAATAGCTCACTGGGTTACCCAGATGTGGAATGATGCATGTAAAATATAATGTTGGCAAATTTAGGGGAAATATAGCTGTTCAAATGAATGTTTATTCCCCAGGTGTGCTCTGTGTGTGTTTCGCAATTAATATTAACTAGCTACTTTAGCTGAAACATTGATCTGGAAGGGAGATAATTTGCTTTTTTTTTCCTTTTTAAAAATTTTATTATTTATTTATTTTTGGCCGTGTTGGGTCTTCGTTGCTGCACGCGGGCTTTCCCTAGTTGCTGCGAGCGGGGGCTACTCTTGGTTGTGGTGCGCAGGCTTCTCATTGTGGTGGCTTCTCTTGTTGCGGAGCACGGGCTCTAGACGCGCAGGCTTCAGTAGTTGTGGCACACGGGCTTAGTTGCTCCGTGGCATGTGGGAATCTTCCTGGACCAGGGCTCGAACCCGTGTCCCCTGCATTGGCAGGCAGATTCCCAACCACTGCGCCACCAGGGAAGTCCCGACAATTTGCTTTTTAAAAAAGTAGCCCAGGTGAGACTTTGGTTATCTTACCCTAGTTCTGCATTGACTTATACTTCATGCACAAAATAAATGCTTTACCTCTGACCCTTCATGTATCACAGGACTGTTATCTCTAACTAGGTTTCCATCCAGGAAGCCACTGTTCCAAAATTTACTGTCTCCTGAGGAACTTTGCCTCATGCTTTCTCTGGTACCTTACCCTGGTGTTTCACATTATAGGAAGTCATTTGAAGGAAATATGTGTTTATAGGGACAGATGAAATTCAGAGCTTTTTGTTGTTTTTGAAGGAAGATATGATTGGGGGAAACAGAATGTACATGTGACATAATTATTTAGACATTTTTAGCTGTTGTTTTGTCAGATAGAACATAGCAAGATAATTTTAACCATTTTGGTCAAGTTGACCACTTAATTCAATTTTAAAAATCAGTCAAAGGATTTTACTAGTTAGTATTTCATGTCAACACACTTTAAAGAAAATGTATGACATTTAAAGAAGCCTCTGATTTTTATGATGAAGCATCACTGGGAAGAGAGTGTTGAAAGAACGACAGGTGTTTGGGTAGAATTACACTTAAAATAAGTTAGTTTGTAGAGCATGAACATTTCCTTTTTTTTTTTTTTTTTTTTTTTTTTTTTTT
>NW_020172293.1:7851202-7942223 GCF_003031525.2 Neophocaena asiaeorientalis asiaeorientalis | reverse complement strand
GACCGGAGCACGAACCCACGTCCCCTGCATCGGCAGGCGGACTCTCAACCACTGCGCCACCAGAGAAGCCCCAGAGCATGAACACTTCTTTTTGCTTGCTGTTGTGGTTTCTTATCGTTTTATGGCAGTGTCTATTTGGAACCAACATTCATAGTTAAATTCTAGAGGAAAGGTTTTTATATATCTTTCCAGAATATCTTGACTTTAAGAGTAAGATTAAACATAGGTACAAACATCCTTTTGTCTAAATTCCTTAATGTTCGTGTGTTCAGAGGGATTAAGTTATTTGCAAGACCACAGGGCCAGTTACTGACAGACCCGGGCTGGAATCTCAGTATCCTGGCCACCACTTCTTTGCTCCCACTCAGTTGTAACAGTATGAGGACGTGAATTTGGATCCTCTCAGAAGATTGTGTCTGAAGACCAAGCAGGCACGTTTAAATCCCAGTATATCCTGCTTAGCTGCTGATTGGTAAATGATGTCTAGTAAACTGAACAGCCGCTGCAGAAACTTTAATTTAAACAAATGATTGGACTTTGTCTGGAGCAGGGGTTCTGCGTCTGGACACTCCTGACATTTTAGATTGGATAATTCTTTGTTGTGGGGCAGTCTTGTGTGTTGTAGGATGTTTAGCAGCATTCTTGACCTCCAGCTACTAGAAGCCAGTAACATACACACACACACACACACACACACACACGCACGCACCCTCAATCAAAATGACAACCAAAAACGATGTCCCCAGGAGTTGCCAAATGTCCTGTTTGGGGGCAAGATCATTCCCAGTTGTAAACCACTGGTATAGAAGATGCGCAAAATCCTAATCAAGTCATTTTCAAAATAATCAGACTGATCAGAATTTTGAAAGAAAAAGTAGCTGGTTGCTTGGCTGGTTTCTGTCACTTTTCCACCGTTTACTGTAGATATTTGAACAGAGTCGTAGTTCTTTTGTTTTCCAAAAATACAGATGCATCTGTTTACCTGATGCAGGAAAACAGCATCATAAACCTGCCTGCTTATTTATCTTAAGCTTCACTACTTTTAGCTGTTAAAAGTGGACTGGGGCTTCCCTGGTGGCGCAGTGGTTGAGAGTCCGCCTGCCGATGCAGGGGATGCAGGTTCGTGCCCCGGTCCGGGAAGATCCCACATGCCGCGGAGCGGCTGGGCCCGTGAGCCATGGCCGCTGAGCCTGCGCGTCCGGAGCCCGTGCTCCGCAATGGGAGAGGCCACACACACAAAAAAAAGTGGACTGTTTTTAGCTAAATAAATACAGATGTTATTTTAGAGTACTGCACGATTGGGTCTCAAAATGCACTGATAAGAATGGGATTAAGAAAAGGAGACACAAGGATAAAATCACCAGTCATCACTGACAAGATTTAGGAAAAATAAGACTGAAATGAGCTCTTCCACAACTGTATGTTGTGTGTCCCTGACCTTGACTTACCTGTTTTAGTTTTTCTGCAGTATGTAAATAAACAGTTCTTTTTTTTTTTAACTTCAGATGTAATCAAGAGTAAGGAACTGTGTTTGAAAACCTGTCTATTGCTTTATTAACTTATCTTTTCATGGGAAACATACTATTAAGTTTCCAATTCTGTAACCTAAACAACAACACATTAGAAGCCATCAATTACCATCCAGTTTCATATCTGTGGACCAATAGGAAGGCAAGGTTGATGGTTTCACATCTGTTTTAGGTGAAAGGCTGTTCCTGTCTGTGGTATTTAAAATTTAAAGAACTTCTGTTATTATACAATTGGGAATCCTTGGGGAGTAAAATGTTAATGAAATCCATAACGGGCACAGACTTTATGATAGCAGTTTTAAGAAATTCCTTTGGTGGGGTTTGTTGATTTCTGCCCTGGCGGTAATAACTATGTTTTACAGAGTGCGTTAATGTTCACGTCTAGGAGCGATGGCTACGTTTATGCAGCATGTAATGTAGCACACAAACTCCTAAGCTCTAAATAACTTTCATATCAGAATTTGAAAGCCCCAGAGCAAAACAATGTGTGTTCTTCAGAAGTGGCAGAACCCACAGTTGGAAACTTTTCAAGCACCTCCACAGCAAACTTCTCCAAAAGAAAGGCCCAGCCTGGAAATTCCAAAGCCAGGATGCAAATGGATATTCTGTGCCCTCATACATTTCTCATTTAATGCACCATTTGAAAGCTCCACATCCAAATGGCAATTTTGATCCACATCAAAATCGCAGTTTTGGATGCTGACCTGAAACAGAGCCACACACAAACACGCATATGTATTTCCTTTCTCCACTGCAAGCCCCCCAGCTTTCACGTTTCATTCAATTCTACGTTCAAATAACGAGAGGAAAGTAGATTAAATTAAAAATGCTCTATAAATCCCAATAGTAATAAACTGCATTACGCTTTTATATTTCCAACTATCGAACAGAGTAAGCAGTTGAGACTAATTGCACACGTTATGACTGATGTGCAGTTAGAATAATCACATAGGAACTTGTGCAAGTGACTTGTACATTTTTTTTTCCAGCTCTTTTTGCCTCCACGGGTTAAAAACACATTCATGGCCTTCCTTTAATTGCCTTCCTTCAGAAGAATGAAGTCTTAATTTTACCGAGGTTTTATTTTTCTTACAATCCCAGTGCTTTAAACTTCTAACTACATTTTCTGGATTTAGCAGAAAAATAAATAAGCTTCTTTATTCTTCTAGCAAGCCTGAGACGGCAATAGATAGAATTCTTCAGGGGATGGGTGATTGGACCTGACAGCTTCTGAAATCCTTTCAAGCATTTAAGATTCTGTGATTCTATTAAAAATAAATTTACTCTATCAGCTGGTACCATGGGCTTGCTTAAAAGAAAATATAAATATGTGAAGCATAGCTCGAATTCGTTTTAAATAGTACTGATAATCATATCAGGCAACACATAGCAAAAAAAATTTTTTTTTAATTAAAAAGATTTTCTTTCCTTAGATCAAGTAATTGTTTAGGTTGGCTTCACCCTGAAGCCTATCTGAGGATTTCACGTAGAAACCTCACTAGTGGGGCTGTTTTGCTTGATTCTTTTGTGCTAGTTCAGGGGGAAGTGCAGCTCACTAGGGGAGATAAGATGAAGTCTGGGCAGTTCATCTTTCATGTCTCTCTAATCTTTGACGGAAGTATCTGAAAGGCAAAGGCTTACCCACCATTCCAGGCTGTTCACACCTTAAAGTCTGGCCAATACTCCGTCTTTTTTCTTTCCTTAAGAAGACAAATACCACATGCAATTCGGAGCATGTTATAGGCCATCATACTAATGCAGAAAAGTGGAGGGGAAAAAAGCAGCACCAGGGATACAGCTTAAGAAGAAAGTCATCACGGCGATCTTCATGCGTGTATGACTCGATGTGTTTACTTAGGGCTAAAGCTGACAAAGACAGACCCCATCTCCAAAGAGAAAGACCGAGACCCAGGTAGATGCACAGGCTGATGGCTACAGGTGCAAGAAATTTGACAGGGCCTTAAGTTTGAAGATCCGGAAATTAAAGATAAAATTTCCAGTGGGAAATACTCATGATAATAAACGAAGTTAGCAAATTAAATGAAATATGAAACACTGAACAAATTGTTTTTGATATTTCAGGAGGCACACAGAGTTCATGGAGAAAAGAGAAAAGAACTTTTTTTTTTAAGTTCCCAGTCTTAAAAAATGAAGACAGAGTATGCAGAGTTTTCCTGGCCTAGTTTTTTAAACATTATTCTGAAAATCCAGACTAGTCACTGCTGTTGTCAACCAGCAACATTTTGTAGCACACACATTATCCTATTTCTGTAGTTTTAACTTATGTTTCCAAATACTGCATTCGTTTATAAGGATACTTTTATTTACAAAGCTCTAATACCAAGATGGTAAGAATTCATTTATTTAACAATCATGTACCACGTGAAGAAAAATCAGTCAATACATTTGTTCATTTAACATATTTCCTCTCAATCAACCACTTGTAAATAAAAGAATCTCATTTACTAAGACAAATGTAGAAGGCATCTTACATGATCTACATCTGGACATTCCTGTCTCTTCTGGAGAGTAGGACAAAAAGGAAAAGCAGACAGGAATAGGTAATTTGGGGTTCAATCTGTAATATGCTGAAACTGAACTCGGTATCAACTTCTGTAATATAATAATTTAGTTCCATTAGTCTAAGAACTTTGCTGTTTTCCAGAAGAGTTTATGGAAACATCTGTTTATCTACCTTTTTTTAAAGTGTCTGGATTTAGAATATTCATGTGTCTCATATAAAATTCATCTCAATTAAAATCTTTTTATCAAAAGATTTTAATTCCATGTAAAATTTATTTATTCCATTTCTTCTTATATACCAGCAGCTTTATTAAAACCATGCAGAATAATGTGTTCTCAGGCCTGACTTTGCATCTTAAAGTGTAGTGACAAAATGATAGGATTCTTACTGTCCTGGAAACCTGCAAGGTAACATAAAGAAATGCTTTTTTCCACATTTCCAAATACGGGCCTTAGCTCTATTTTTTCTGCCAAGAAGCCCACCCCGCTACCCCCAACACCACACACACCACAGTATGGCCATGTTCACCAAGAAAACATCTCACTTTGTGTCACCTCCAAGGATGTGGTGAAATAGACGTGTCTTTCCATGTGTTAAGAATGGTTCCAGTGGATAAATGCGAATCACAGCTTCTTCCATTATGTTAAGGACTCCGGGCAGGGATAGGGGAGGAAGAGCATGATATGTTTCGTGGAACATCTGTGCTTGTTCTCCTGTGCTTTGAAAGTAGACGTGCAGATGCATTTTTCCCATTGTGTGACCTGGATTGAAATGCATGAAATTACTATAGACAGATTTTTTCTTTCAGAGCATTAAAAGAATTTGCAGTTCTGTTCCCTGACAACATTTGGATGGCAAAACAGTGTGTCTTCAGAGCACAAAACATTTCCCCCTTCCTCACCTTGGTTACCCACCTCCATCCATGCAGTTTCCAACTTTACAGCCCTTTTCCTGCCACGGGCTGGCCTCTGCTCAGTCCGAAACTATAGAACATCCATTGTGAATGGTAATTACGGATGATTCTTCTAGAGAGTAATTCTTTGAAAATGCATTATTTCAAGCGCTCTTCCACCTCCTTTATAAGTCATCTTCAAAAAACAAAAAAATCAGTAGACACTTCCTGACTGAATGGTAAGCTTCCAAACAAGGAAAATACACTTGACCAAATATATTAAATTATGAAGTTCATCTCATCTGTTCTCAGGAATGATTGGCATCCCTTCAGAGACCCACTGTTTACACACAATTTCTGACAACCAACCGTACCTAGGCAGCCTGTTCTTTGTCTTCTCCCTTGTCTCCGGGGCAGTGTTTGTTATAACTTTTGGTGGGTGACCGACTTTAATCTCAGTAATCCCGTCAGCTCCTTGCAGGATTTTTAACGCCAAGTAGAGGGGTTTTCTTGGACACCTGCACGTCCAGATTCCCCATCAACACATGAAACTCTCATTAACCTGAGAGGCCCATGTAGATCCCTGAGAAATACATGGAAAGTCAATGTAAAAGGATGCTGTCAAAGTTTATAGGCCAAGAGCCTGATTTAGACCATTGCCCCCATCTGCAAGTCTTTAGTTTCTAGAAACTCATCCTTATGTTTGTTTTTGAAACCAAGCTTTTAGAAGGAGGGAGAAAAATTAAAGGCGTGACTTACTGCAAAACTAATAATAAACAAGCCATTTTGTTGGTGCTGAAATAGACAGATGCTGTCTGAGTACAGATGTGTGTTGATCTTGAGTCATTTAGAAATCTCCCCAGTACTGCAGATAATAAAACTTTATGGGGAGCATAGAACAACAGCTTTTGAAACAGAAATAGACCTTACCTGTACCTGTTTAATATTTTCTTGGTCTTTCAGGTTTAAAAATCTCTTTAAACTGCTGATAGATGGAAAGATGTATGTGTCCATAACTGAGGTCATTGCACCTTGGAAAGGTGTTATGTTGCCTGTCCTCAATGCAGAATTAGTATTACTGCTTCTCCTACTGGGCTGCTTCTCAGAGACCGTGAGACAAACACAAAGATCACAAAAGGCCTGAAACCTGCACTCAATTCCCAGCCACACAAAGCTACAATTCTAGCATCGTATGAGGATCATATGTTAATTAGGTGAAAACTTGGAGACCTATAGTTAGACAGTGAAATATTGATGTTGCTAATTTTTCAAAAATACAGAAGTGGTCTGAGAAAAGTCTAAGATACCAGATACAGCCAATCCATAAATATCCTGTGGACGTCATGATCCCAAATAAGTTGGCTCTAAAACAAAAAGATTGAGAAGAGGTTGGAGAACATGATAGATACGGCGAAAAAATGATTTAAGCCTTGCTGCCCTTTGAGGTAACTTCTGGGAGGAGGGACGCTTCGTAAGTTAGTGAGAGGTCTTTTGAGAAATAAATAAAAAAGAATCCTTCACGTGGCGTGGACCTGGCCAACAAAACTCATCATCCAGCAGACCTTCCCTGTAAGTGGTGAACTTTTCAAAGGACTGGAAATTTTGAGTAGTTTTAATATTTGCAGTTTAAACACCAAGATAAGAATAGTCATATTCCTCAATTAAGAGTACAAGTTTGGGGCTTCCCTGGTGGCGCAGTGGTTGAGAGTCCGCCTGCCGATGCAGGGGACACGGGTTCGTGCCCCGGTCCGGGAGGATCCCACATGCTGCGGAGCGGCTAGGACCGTGAGCCATGGCCGCTGAGCCTGCGCGTCCGGAGCCTGTGCTCCGCAACGGGAGAGGCCACAGCAGTGAGAGACCCGCGTACCGCAAAAAAATAAAAATAAAAAAAAGGCTACAAGTTTGTTGCCCAAATGCTAACATTGGCTTAACAATGGGTAGCTGGCTTTATCTGGAAAAAAGGAGTTTCAGGTCTTGCCAGCAACGCTGAACTGACAGAGTGTTGAATTTAAACTCGGCAAAGGTGTATTGAGCGTTTGCTAAGGATGAGATGCTGCAGGTCGGGCTAGGTGAATTTAAAGTTAAAGAGGGCTCTGTCCCTCTTTCAAACAAGTTACGACAATCTAGCTACTACAGGCAAAACCACACACACACACACACACACTCCAATTACCCAAATGACTAAGGGAAAAAATATTAGGGTCACATTCTTATGTTTAATGTGTGTACCAATGCATCATTATGACTCTCATAAAACCAGGAAAAATAACTAAATGGGCTATGCATTGGTATTTTTGTTGGAGAGAAGAGGAGACCACGGCTTGGAATGGCTAATTAATTTGCTAAACATACTCCAGGTCGTTCTTTAATATCAAAGCCACAGAGGTGCTCCTGGGGCCTGTGCTTCCACCGTGTGCTGCCTGCATCACCCAAGTATTTTTCCCTGTAGCCCTAGAGCTCATTGAGGATATTTAATGCAGCCAGTTCCCTCTATATTGAGATTTATTGTTTACTCGACTTTTTCCCTCACTGACGAGAGGGCAGGAATCTGTTAACCTTCCCTCTCTTGCACCCAAGTATCTAGCACTTATTTGTGTGATAAAAGAAGAATCTCCAGCCACCAGCTTCCCTCCACAGTGCAAGGGATATTAGACACGGAAATACCCACCACCGGAAGCTCATGATCTCAACTCACGGCCCTCTCTTTAATTGTTTGAGGAGCAAACAGTGTGATTTTGACAGCAGTGTGGACTCCTCAAGAAAACACGCAGTTTCGATGCTATTTCATTGAGATGTTTTCTTTCAAACGTAGATATAAATGGAGGATAGGGCTGGACAGTGTGCCCTGAGACTCAGGAGAGAGGCATCTGGCTCATGCAGACTGAGGGTTAGGTCTTATTCCCAGGAATGCTTGGATTCCCAGAGGCTGTGAAAGCACACATTTTAGCAGAATTAGCTCAGCAGTGCAGTGCATGGTCATGAGCTGAAAGTTTAATTACAAATAAGATTGCATGATCTGTCTGTCACCAGCCCGGCACTTCCTGGCCTGGACCCATGGATCCCATGAAGGCCTCTGCAAAGCAGGGTGTGTGTTGGGGGCTAGGGGTGGGGAGGGCACTTTTCCCTGCTCTCTAAAGGACTTTTGCCAAGAGATACTAGACAGAAGGAGAATGTTCATCATATCAGATATTTTGAAATGCAGGAAATTGGCTGGGATTTTTTTTCCTGTTCCTTGTGCCTTTAACTCATCAACCCTGACCCCTTCCACAGCCAAAATCTTATCCTATCCTATGAGGTCCAGTTTGAATGATTCAAATGACCTCTTTTCCATAAAGCCTGACCTTTCCCCTTGTGCATGTAATCGTCTTCTGAAGCTCACAACGCCTTATCTGTGGGCACGGTGGCACTTCTTATTTTCAGTCTGGTATTATCATTTTTTTCTGCATAGGCCTGCTTCCTTCCCGAGCCTGGCATACCATATATATCTATTGAATTTAATGGATTAAATGGTTTTGTCTGAACCCTTGGCATCCTTCGGTTTACTTTAATTTCACACTTTCAGTTTAAGCGTCTACAATGCGTGAAGCACCATTATTGGGCTTTAAGACACATCCGTGTGGGCATGCACCCTGGCTCCGTGCATCGGTTTATAGTTTGCCTGAAATGTTTTTAATCATAAAAGCAAGAATAATAAATGCTTTATCTGCATAATACAGTCCTACTGAAATTATGTGTGGAGGTCATAAATTCTTCTGTTACGTTTTAAAATAGTTGTCATCCAGACCACCCTTTAGTCATTCTTCCATTACTGCGCCCCCTTTGTTTTAGCAGAGACAGACATCAGAAGCAGAGATCCGTTCACACAGTCTGCTTGATCTCACAGGATGTTGATCAATGCGGAGCAATTCCTGCCCATTAAGCCTTCTAACTAGGAGAATGCTCCCCTAGTTTTCATGAGTATTACAATAAACAGTTAATGGATGGAACCAAGAGTTATAGCAGAAGAGCCTAAGCCAGCCTGTGTCCTCCATGCAGGAGATGCTTGCTAAATCTTTGCTGACTGAATCTTCTAGCAAGAGCCCATGGTACGATGGTCCTATAGGCATTTGACTAGATCTACATCATGTTTATGCATATCTGAGGCTGGTTACAATTTTTTTAAAAACTGTAGCATAGGGCTTTCCTGGTGGCGCAGTGGTTGAGAGTCCGCCTGCCGATGCAGGGGACACGGGTTCGTGCCTCGGTCTGGAAAGATCCCACATGCCGCGGAGCGGCTGGGCCCGTGAGCCATGGCCACTGAGCCTGCGCGTCCGGAGCCTGTGCTCCGCAACGGGAGGGGCCACAACAGCGAGAGGCCCGCGTACCGCAAAAAAAAAAAAAAAAAAAAAACTGTAGCATATTTATTTTTCTTTCTTAAGACATTTCCACTATGCGATTTTTACTACAGAGTTTGTAGGTTAAATTCTTAACCAAGTTTCTAGGGATTACATTTGTTCTGTTCTGAGTACTTATCCTCTTTCCAGATCAAAGTATTAGGCTCAGGTTTTCAATTTAGTGTAACTTACAAATAAGTATTCAAAAAATGTTAATAAAAATATTAAGTCCCTGAATCTTTTACCACGCAGTAAGAACTCCTAAGTATCTAAGTTGGAAGAGGGGACCATCTAAGTGTCATCCTCCTGACTGAGCTATTAAAGTTTCTGAGGTCCCCATCTGCAAGTGAACATGGTGTTGAAGTAATGAAGCTTCTTCATTTTAAAGAAAAACAGAGTTTTCAGGTTGGCGTATGTCTTAAAAATGTACAACAATCTTTGCCAAAGCCTAGGCATTCGGTCAGCCTTTCTCTTTAACTCTACATAGAACTTTCCAATTGTCTTTGATGCTGATTACTTGTATCGCAGAGTCTATAGGAACCCCCATACGATCTCATTTTCTCCTCCTTTGTTATCAGAATACATTGTGTCCTGGTGTCCAGATTTTACAGGTTTATTGAGTAAGAGAGGAACTCAAATGGAATATTTGTTTTCTCTGAACACAATTATATCTGTTCTAGAAAATATAGAAGGGAAAAAGAAGCCCTCAGATTTTGCATAGAATATGTGAAGACCCCTCCCATATTTCTCTTAAATTGATGTCATCAGTGAAGCTGAGCGTTTTCCAGTGGGTGTCACAGTCCTGTTGCCCTGCTCTCAAAGGTCTTTGAAATGCTGCATCAGACACCCTGAGGAGATGTGGACCCGCCGTGCTCTCCTCCCAGAACAGTGTCCTCCTCTTCAAGTTCCATCTTCGTGGTTTCCACGTGGGAGTGATTTGGGTAGCTGGGTTCTGGAAATGTCTCTAGTTGAGATGCTGGTATTAACCTGCAGTACGGAGTCCCTTTCCTTTCCTCCTGCCGATGCCATTTGCCCATTCTAAAAACTTCAAGAGATCTTACTCTTCAGAAAGAACCACATGGCACTCCAGTTCCAAGAACATATCAGAATTAAATATTTCTTTAATTTGTTGCTCCTGGTTTATGCCAAAAAAAATTAATGTGAGAATGAAAGGATATGCCAACATCCAAAGGCAGTGGAGCCCCACAGCATAATCTCCTTTATCAGCCAAAGGAGACAGAGGTCAGCCCTTGTTTGAGGACTTCATTTGTCTTGTGCTTTCCTTGTTCTTTTGCGCGAAGTACAGTGGCATCAGGGAAGCCAGGCTTTGCGCTGCATCTGGGCTGCACAGCCTTATCTAGTGTTATTCTAGCTGGTTGACTCAAGTCTTCGGAAAGGAAAATTCATCAGTTCATTCACTTGGGATTGTTTTACTATCAGCACAGGCTTTGTTGCAACCAGTAGTTTGCTTCCACCCAGGAAAATGCTTTCCTTTATGGAAAAAAAAAAATTAATTCAAGCAATTAAGACGAGAAGAGAAAATTGGTGAGGTTCTCCCTGCACTGCACTTTTCTTGCTCTTGGATATTTGTATTCTTTACCAGAATTTTTAGATCTTTTCTCATTATCTTTTGCTAAAAATGATCTGTCACCACTGTCTTGTTTTTCAACAGCATAAGTGACTCATTTGCAAAATTTGGCTTTCCAGTAGTCAATGTAAACGTTAAACGGAGTCAAAGTAATCATAAATGGTTTCATATTCTCGATAATTATACAAATATGTAATTTCCAGAAAGAATAACTCTTAAGATTTAATTTTTGTTCACTAAGAAATTCTGAATTACCTTTTGATAATTGTGCTTTTTAAGATAGGAATTGAGGAAGAGCATGGGTGTAGTGGCATATACATGGGCCACCAGTCTGATCTGGGGTAAGTCCTGGCTTAATCACTGACAAGTTACGTGACTCTGAGCAAGGTTCACACATCACTTTGTTCCTCAGTTCCTTGTATGATTGTTAAGAGTTGAAAAGATAATGTGTATAAATTTAGCCCTTAATAAAATGTCTGACACATAGGGGTTGCCTTATGAATTTTCTATATATAAGAGTAATTTTAGCCATCAGTGTTTTTTCTATGTAATACAGTAATCATGAAAAATACATAAAGAGAGAATTATGTCACCAACTATAAAATGGTTGTATTCCTACTGGCAACTATAAAAAGTCCAAGATCCTTAGTCAAGGAACATGATCAGATGCTGTGAATTAAGCCCCCAGATCCTGGAACAGCACCGATGTTCAGATGCTTAGGCGTTATCAGAAAGCACGTGTGTTATCTAAGGAAATGAGACAATTGCTTAAAAATATTTTCTTTAGCTTGTAGTGTCTAGTGATGAATTAAACAGTTCTTTGAGTCATCAGAGATGCTCTAAAAAGAATCCAACACACTTCACCTCCCCCCACCAAGAAAGTATTTTTCCTGTTTTTAATCAGACTCCAGTTCTTTGTCCTTTATTTTTTCAGGCTCTTGTACTGACCTGTCTTGGGAATGTTAAAAGCCTGGAAACACTCCCTTGTCAATGCTCGCTCCATGGACAGTATTTTATTGAGCAAGACAGACTTTTCATTTTAGAAATGAGACTTTCCACATTACGACATTACCAACAGCTGGTTATGTATTATTATAGGAAGCGATGATATCTATTTCATGGCTGGGAGGCTGTATGCTGGTATTTAACCAGCAGTTTGCAGAGGTTTGCTTCATGATGTACTGCACGATGCTAAAACGTGCCCTTTGTCCTCAAGCGAGTCCCAGTAAAATGTGTCTCTCTCCTGGCTTCTGTTTATCTGGGGATTGTGTTTCCTGTCATTACTAAGACAATGCCATGGCCATAAAGTGCATGTAGGTTAATACCTATAGACATCTTACAACGAAGAGGGAGTTGGAGGTGGACAGTTCACTCCACAGGAGCTGTAGGACACCATCCCCTGCCCCCCAGAAGGGGATGAAGACAGCTGTTTTCTTCTACTGGTGTGCCTCTCCCCACCCGGGATGAAAGTTGCGCTTTCCTCCTCTGTGCCTGATGTCTAGCTATGTCTTCTCTTTGTGTGGGGAGCACAATGAAGATAAGATGTAGGTAGACATTCTACCAGCAGTGTTAGGCTTTTATATTTATATTGGAAACAGGATGTCATATGGGGTCACTTCTGCTAACAGTGATAAGCTAACTCAGAGTGGCCACTTGAACTCAAAAGGAGTTTGGTAAACTTCCGTCAAATTGCCTACAGACCATCAGATAAGTACCAGATGTTTATGTTTGTCACACACACGGAGTGAAACGTTCCACAGTTTCAGTGAATGCAGTTGACGTTCAGCTCTGTGCTAGCCCCCGCCCCCCCCGCATCCTCCCAACCCATCGCCATCACCCTTAATGTTAAACAGAAAGTACATCAAACTCAGATGTGAAATCACACCCATCTTCCAATTAAAAATAAAGCAGCTGTGAAATAATGAATGACATTCTTTCAAAATAAGAAAATAGTGATGGGAGCAGAGCTGATTGGATTTAGGGAAAACATGTGGCCTCTACCGCTGCGGAGCTCAGGCTCTGGACGCGCAGGCTCAGCGGCCATGGCTCACAGACCTAGCCGCTCCGCGGCATGTGGGATCTTCCCGGACTAGGACACGAACCCGCGTCCCCTGCATCGGCAGGCGGACTCTCAACCACTGCGCCACCAGGGAAGCCCCATGTGTGTCTGAATTTTTAGGAGAAGAAGGGAAATATTGTTTAGGATGATGAACCCTCCAAAACACGGAGGGCTGCCATTATGTAGAACTGCTCGGGGTTGTGTCTTTGTCTCTCCAGCTGCCTGTCTTGGGTCGCCAATCTCGTCTACTGGATGTGAGGTTGGTGAGAGCTCATCAGATTCAGAAAGCTAACCCACCAAGAGGATGGCCGGATTTTGAGTGGTGGTCGTGACAACTGATTATTTTGGCTTCCGAATGAGCAGAGCACAGTAGTCTTTAGAGATCAATCCATTTCTTGACAAATAGTGTCTATAGCGGTGAGGGAAACGTGGTAGGTTGTCTAGTGATGTTATTTCATTCATTCATTTCCTCCCCATTGCCTCTGCCCTTCCTGTTCCCCCTTCTCCCTAGAACAGCCTTTCCCTTTTTATCCACTTGTGAGCCCCTACTGTGTATCTTTCATCAAAGTCAGCTGTGAGATGTGTCCAATCCCCCTCCCTCTCCTTCCCCCGGGCATTGCCCCATCCTGTAATCTTGTGTTTGTGTCTCCCATTCTTGCTGCTCTTTGTATCCTCACCACGTAATACAGAACTTAGTGGAAACGCAGTACTAAGTGTCCACCAGTCAAGGTGAATAGAAGTGTTCACAGGCGGCCGACTGATTAAATAGATGCCGCTACAGTCAGGCCATAGAATACCATGCAGCCATTGAAGTTGATGATGTAGAAGAATACTTTTGGCATGGAAATATATCCATAAAACTAAACGAAAAGCAGGATATCGAACATAGAGGTAATACGACCTCATTTTTACAATAACAAAACATACACATGATGGTTACATATATTTTGCATAAGGAAATAGAACTCTGGAAGGCTATTATCAGCCTTTATTTCCTATTGGTGGTCTTCTGAAGATTTTAATTTCTCCTTTAATCTCTTCTGCATCTTATGAATTTTCAATAGACATCTATCACTTTTCTATATAGAAAAGCAGATATTCCTTAAAAGAAATCATAAAAGTCTGGATGGAAGTAGAGGAAAAACACAATATGATGAATTGACAGATGGAGACCTGAGCTTTGCACTAAACATCTTGGAGTCAGAAGTGCCTTATTCTGCCCATCAGACCAAAAAGAGGAAATAGTCATTTGCAGTCAAAAAAAAGAGGAAAATGTTCTTTTAAGTTGACAAAACTTTACATGTGAATGCACAAAGACAGAAAAGTCATATCTTGTGTTAGGAAGAATAAATACTTTACGCAGCTGGAAGATACGGTTGGAGGGAGGTAGATGCAGCAGGTGAGACTAAAACAGCAGGTAGATCGAGGCCAATGTCATGATTAGCAGAGATGGCTTCAGCCCTGAGAAAGGTATAAACACCCAGGTGTTAAGTCCCTCTGGGTCTCCTGACAGATACCTGTGGTGTGAGCAGTTGTGTGCTTCTGAGGCTGAGAGTTATCTATCTCCTCCCAAACTCTCTCAGGCGCTAAGGGTCTCTGTTAGGGCATTCCACAAAGGTCCCCAGGGAGAAAGGACTTAAAAGAACCTCTGTGGTATTGCCAGTGAGCGTCTCCACAGTGCTGGTCTGTGTCTTGGTAGAGTTCTGGGTACCATTCAGTTTTTTGTATTGTTTTTCTTTGCGGTACGTGGGCCTCTCACTGTTGTGGCCTCTCCCGTTGCGGAGCACAGGCTCCGGACGCGCAGGCTCAGCGGCCGTGGCTCACGGGCCTAGCCGCTCCGCAGCATGTGGGATCTTCCCGGACCGGGATACGAACCTGCATCCCCTGCATCGGCAGGTGGACTCTCAACCACTGCGCCACCAGGGAAGCCCGCCATTCACTTTTAATTGCAGTCGTTCAAGTCCCAGTCCTAATCATTTGGTGAGGTTGTCATTCATCCTTTCTAAACCCAGTGGTAGTAACGTTAGGAAGAAAAATGAAATGAAATTTCAGGTATTCCCAGCACAGTGAGCAGGAGAATCTGCAGTTTTAAAGCACAACAGGAAACCTTATGCAATTACAAGGGGAGGTTGTGAATGCATTTCATTGCTGTTGAGAAAAGAAAATACCTTTTCTTCTTTACGAGTGATTCATACGTATGCTTTGGGGCCTTTCAGTCTGGGACTTTCATGTGTTTTCATGTCGTTTCATGTGTTGGCACCCGGTTAATTTCAGTCACTGGCTCCTTCCTTTCAAGTCAGTTGTTTCTAGTGCCTAGGATTCTTCTAGTTGACCACCAGTTAACTTCTTTCTTACCTAGTAACTAAATCTTACCCTGAGAACAAAATTTTAAAAATAGAAGAAGTACAGCCAGGGAATGAAGTTCTAGAGTTATTTCCAATCAGCCTAAGCTGCCTATACACTCGTGGGAATTTAAGCATTTCCAAACTGAAGAGCCATTTGTAGGTTTGACAGGAAGAGTTTATTTGCACAGCTCTACTTCATGCCCCCTTGGATGTCAAGGTTTTAAGGGCCTTTCAGGTTGAAAGTGGATTCGGTATTAGGCATGAGGGCATGACTCAGTGGACAGTCAGCAAAGCACTAAGTGTCTGAGAGCATCTGAAAACAGTTGAAAAAGTTCCGTGCAGCCATGTCTAGAGTACCTATTAACTTTCAAGTTGCAGCATTAGGAAATCAGAGTTTTTGCAGCAACCTGAAATCATCTGGTTATTTGTCCAGAATAGAGTTAGGTTTGGGCTTGCCAGATAACATCGAGAAAAGAACACCCAGTTAAATTTGAATTTCAAGTAAGCAATGAACCTGTTGTTAGTATGTCCCAAATATTGCATGGGACATACTTATACTAAAAACATTTGTTGTTTATCTGAAATTCAAATTTAACTGAATAGCTTGCATTTTTGTTGGCGAAATCTGGGAAACGTGGACTGCCTCCGTTTTTTGAAATTTGTACACAAATTCATACAAAGTACCAGTATTCACTTTTGGAATAAATGCAAATTCCAGTTAAAAAGTATAGGCACTTGATAAAATACGTTGGACAAATACTTACTTGTTAAATTAAGATTTAGAACATCCACCATTATTATCTTAAAATATTTATTGCTATTAAAGCCTTGCTCTTTTTTCTTTTAAATCTGGTGAAAGCGTTTATAGCCTAGACTTTACATCTTAAAATTCAGGAAAATGAAATAAAGATTGTTTTACATTGAATGGTATCCCCTTCCTTTCTAGATGAAATCTCCTATTGTTAAATTGTGTTAAGTTCAAGTTGGCTTCTCTGTGGCAGGGACATTGCTGTTTTTCCTGGATGTAAGTCTTGGTTCAGTTTTGAAGGAATTGGCAACCTGTTGATTTAACTACTCCAAGGGCCTTCAGGAAAAAGCAATTCGTGGAAGACAATAGCCATTCTTCACAAGGCAGGCTGTACATAAAATGGAAATTCTTTAGCTAGCTGTTCATGACCCATGGGCACTAAAGGGTTAATTGAAATATTGTTTTCAGAAAATTGGGTTGTCATGTAGCAACTGGAAAGCAGGATTCAGAAGTTGTGGTTGGGGGGGCGGTGGTGTGCTTAGGGCTTTTGGGGGGGTTTTGTTTTTTGGCTTTTGTCGCCGTTTTCAGGGAAAACAGCCTCTTACTAGTGAATATAATATACGGTTGAAATATCTTGTTACTCTTAATCAGTTGTAACGTGCAATTACTTTTTGTGTCCTTTACAAAATATTTGCCAAATATTTGTGCTTCATTTCTTTAAAATCTCTGTATTATACAGAAATCCAATAAATAGAGGACATAGTAGAGGAAAACAATTTTATAGGAATAATCAAATGTATTCATAAAAGGAAAATATTTCTAATATAGAGAAACTGGTAATGATTTTTGTTTTAAGATGATTCTTGGTTATTAACAATGGAAATAAGGAAAGTTAAAGAAAAAATACCTATTTCACTTTTCTGAAAGCATGGAGTCCTAGGAAGTCGGAGAGGGAAGGGGTCTTCCGGGTTATCTGGTCCAACTCGTTCATTTTACAAATGAAGAACTAGAAGCCTAAAGATGAAGTGACTTGTCAGAGGCCCTATAGAGCAAACTCAAGGCAGAGCCGGTACTGGAACCTTGAGGGCCTGATCTCTGTCCTTCCCATTCACATCACAGGGCCATGGGAACAACTCAAGCCACTGCAGACCTCTGGGATGCAATCAGGGACCTCGGGCTTTGGTCACCCTCTGGTCATCACTACTGTGGTGCCCTCCAGGTGGCCCAGCCATCAGGGGTGTGAGAAAGTCTAGTGAGGGATGAAGGTAAGGCCATTGGGCTGAGGAACATCTCCCCTGGAAACTCACCAGTGGAAGCTTGTTAAGTCCTAGCTGTTGTCCCACAGAGGCATCGTTCCTTCCCGGATTGATGCCTGGGAATCCTCCTGCCTCTCAAGCTGAACTACAAGGAGAGATACGGCAAAGGAAGAAATTTAGATGGATCAAAAATCCTAACTTTGCCCTCCTTCCCTCGACTCCATTCCAGATTATAAGTCTATGGCCCATTTCTCAACCCGCAGTACACACAAGTGCTTTCAGAGTCAGGATCGTTCTGATCCACATTCTGTTTGGAAGGAGGTAGGATGCTGCAGAGGGATGGGAAGTGGGATCATGTTAGACTCAAGTTCTAGTCCAGGCCTCTCCGTATCCAGTATGTGAGCTTATCTTGTTTGTCTTGATTTTCTATTTGTAAAATGACATCTATTAACGTGCTGTTTAGAAAGTATTGTGAATCTCTTAGAAAATACAGTAACATGAGGTTGAACCCAGTTTTCTCTTTTGTACCAAGGATCAAGCAATCTTGGTGGCAACGATGAGAAAGGTCTCTTTTTTGGCCATTGCCAACCTAGGGCAGCTGCTGTCTTATCATATTGGAGGCTTTCTTGGGGTTGTTGATGCCGATGGAATTAGGGTCTCCTGATCCCAGGTGGATGAAAACTACACCATGGTACCCACAGGAAAAAATGCTCCACATTCCGGAGGTACAAGGATGGGCAACTGACAAGGCTGGTGTTGTCTTGTAGGTAGACCTGGGCCTTCTGCGCTTTGTCACTGCTGTCGGGACACAGGGAGCTATTTCAAAGGAAACCAAGAAGAAATACTATGTCAAGACATACAGAATAGACATTAGCTCCAACGGGGAAGACTGGATCACCATAAAAGAAGGAAATAAACCTGTTGTAAGTTTCCCTTCCACCTCCCCCAGCAATCGGGTCTTTGAAGTGGATGATCAATTTTCACTTGTTTGTTTGGGAGCTTGCTGTCTTGCCTGGTTTATTTTCGAATTGATTTAAAATGAAAAGTGCAATTAGAGGTTTAAATCTGACCAAGGGGTCTCATGTTCCCAGATCCAGAAGCCAAAAGGAAATTATATGGATGTTTCCAAGAAAAGTCAATACCGGCCAAATTAAGTCAAACTCAAGAATCACTTTAAACCTCCCACGGGGACAGAGACTATGCACAGGATAAACACCATCCTCTTAGAACCTCTGGAGTTGTTTTGTTTTGTCTTTCTGCCTGTGTTTCCTCATTCTCTTTCATAGATTGATCCTTTCTTCCTCTCTGTAATGGGCTGGTTTTAGAAGACTCCTTTTTATCTACCCTCTTTGGCTCACAAGCTAATTTACAAGTGTGTTTGGCTGCTTCTGTACGAATGAACAGAACTACAGGTGTTCCCTCAGATCCCATGAACCACACGCCACCTGCTTGCTACTTTCCTGTCGAGGAGGCCACACCATGCCCTGCGCCCCGGGCACTCTGCTCTGAATTATTTGGAACTGAGATGTTTTTCTCAGCCTGCTGTTTATTTGAAGTTATGCTTGCTCTGATTTACTAATCAAAAGATTTTGGAGAACTCATGCTTGCTGTTTCCCCAAAATTAAAAGCTTGCCCTGGAGGCCGAGTGAAATGCACAGAATTGGTGAGGATAGTAGCAAAGATCCAGGTAACCTGGAATCCTGGGTTTGGGAAGAGACCAATTAACATGTCCTTGTCTCCATCTGGGGCATCCCTGGCCTTGATTTTCTCCTTCTGGGTCTGAAACTGAGAAAAGCCTCCTGGGTGTGAAGTGAGAGGCCTATAAATACGCTTTGATTAGCTGCAAAGCCCTCGCTGTCCCTTAGGGCAGGCAGGAAGGCCGAAGACATAGGGATGCAGCTGCCCTGTGAACAGACCAGCTCAAGGCCGCTGTCTAGCCCTAGAGGATGTGGAATAGATCCTCCATCTGGGGAAGGAAAACCCTCATAGTCATCATTGGTGGAGATCTAGTGAGTAAATTTTGACCTTGAGTGTAATGACTTATTCTTGTTTTGGAGTCGTTTTTTGAAGGCATGCTTTAGTTTCAAACAAACGAAAAAACGCTAATGCCAAGGACACACCAACATACAGAAGAACCCGGAGAGAGTAGGGAGGGCTGACCCCAGCTTTCAGGCCGTCTCTTTAATCAATGAGCACGGTCTCTCCAAGACACGGCTTCTCAGCCATGGTCCGCAGTTGTCTGCGTGGCCCGGATATGGGTGTGGGAAGCACACGAGGGCCATAGGGGCATCTGACACGCACACAGCTCACTCTTGGTCCATGATCTGGGTCACCTTGGCACACAGAGGGCCTTCCAGAGTAGGAGGCAGAAAGAATAAAGGGTCAGCAAAGACCTGGCATGTGTATGCACCCTTTCACTGAACCCGAATGAAATCCCCACATCCACCCAGAGTCCAGCTCTCATTGCCCACCTGCCTTTCACTACTTTGGGGCCTTTCAGGCACACCCCCTGCCCTGCTTTCCTCAGAGAGAGTTGGCTTCTGTACCTCAGCAACAGCGGCCTTCGACCACCAGCATTCCAGCAGCCCTCTTTCTGTTGGTGGCATGTGTGTCCTTACCTGGTTTTCAGCAAATATAAAATGCCTTCAGGGTGAACCATACTGTGGTCCCTCCCTGAGGTGGATCCATTGGCCCTTGAAACACTGGTTTGGGAAGCTCTGCTCCTTCAGGCATGTCCCCATTATTCATCGTCACACAAAAATGCTTCCACACAGATTGTTTCCGAGAGAGATTTGCTGAAGTAAGACAAATCTAAAGGCTGTCACAGGCTGGGATAAATTCGATATTAAATCATCTCAGGAGAGGGATCCGGCTAACAGCCGACTTGGTAAAGCATTTGACCACCTCCCGTGGAGCAGGCCTCATGGGCTAAATGAAGTAAGAACTCCAGGCTGACTCTCCTAAGCCCCTTCTCCCAGGGGAACCGTGGTCCTCCTCCTAGGACTCATCTGGGAAGGTGGGTGGGAGTCTCTGCACTTCTGATGGCCCAGGGATGCTCTAGCTACACAAGGCCTGTGACTGAGACATGGTGCTTTTACAGAGCTGTCCCCGCCCAGAGCTGGAGTAAAATCCAGGGGAGTGGAGGCTTTCAGTCCCATCTGAGACTGGTCGAGTGCCGGAGGGTTCCACGTGGCAGACAGTCCCCGTTCCTCAGAGATCTCACTGGAGGACACTGCCGTGGCGCCATGCCCAGGCTGAGTGCCTCCGACAGACACTTGTGGGAAACCGGTTTGTGACTGGCACTCATTACATCTGCAGTTACATGCCTCATCTTTCTTAGAATAAAATGACTCATTTTTGAAACTAGAAACAGAAGCCCTGGGAAAACTGATTCTCCATTACATATCATTTATAACTCAGTTTTGATTTTGACCACTAACACATAATTTTACCAATAACTGAAAAAGATTAAAGTCTTTCATAAATGTCAGGGATAAGATCTTCCATCAAGAAATGAAGTTAAAAGGGAGGAAGCTCCCTGACCTACTGCTGAACATAACCTAGAATTTTCAAAAAGTCAGACCCTACATTGAACTCAAAAAGCACTCCTTTGAGGGGTTCCTGGGAAAGTACAATAGTGAGAGTTCCCAAGAATTGTCTACAGTATTCTGTAAGTCCTTCTGATAATGTTAATAATTTTCCCACTTTTTTAGATAATAGCATAGTATTCTACAACAAATGCTATCCTTATAATAGTACCTTTGGAGGCTCTGTCCTTTCAGAAAATTGAATAGATGATTAGGACAACATTCTATATTAGACACAATTCTTTCTGATTGCCATTATTTGGAAAAATAACATGACAAATTATTAACACTACCTCAACCACAGTAAACAGTGAGGAAATTGTAAATAATTTGACAAGCACTGGTGAAAACATATTTCTGGATTTGTTTTCAGACAATCCAAAATGTCTGCTATTAAAGGGCCCTTCCTTTTTCCATCTAGATCTTTCAGGGAAACACCAACCCCACAGATGTTGTGATTGGAGTTTTCCCCAAACCCCTGATAACTCGATTTGTCCGAATCAAACCTGTGACTTGGGAAACTGGCATATCTATGAGATTTGAAGTCTATGGCTGCAAGATAACAGGTAAGACTGAAGATCACCTGGGTTTGATTTATGTAAACTTTTAAATATTGGGAGAGTCATTTGGTGTAAATGGGGTCGGTCATTTTCATTTGATAGTTAAGAGCGTACGCTTTGGATTTAGACAAAAGTGAGTTCAAAGCCTACTTGTACTACTCGCTGGCTTATTTCTTTGGGCACTTTATGACCTTTCAAAGCCTTAGTTATCTCACCTGGAAAACAGGGTTGTTGTGATAACGGATCAGCTAGTGGATACGAAGCATTTACACAGCCTGACGTGTGGTGGGTATTTACTAAGTGGTGCTTTTCCGCTAGACGGCAAGCTCCAGGAAGGCAGGTAAAGCTCCAAGAAGGCAGGTACCTTCCCCGTCATCCTCTGTCTCCTCGGTACTCGGCACACTGACTGCTACTTAGTAGATTTACAATAAATGTTGCGTGAAATGTTCTTCACCTGCTTTGTCTTTTTACTTTTTCTTCTAATTTACATATATATTTTTTAATTGAAACATAGTTGATTTACAATGTTATATTAGTTTGAGGTGTACATCATAGTGATTTGATATTTTTGTAGATTATACTCCATGTAAAGTTATTACAAAAGATTGGTTATATTCCTGTGCTATATATTATATCCCTGCATCTTACTTGTTTTTGTTTTGTTTTTTAACTTTTTATTTTATACTGGAGTATATCCAGTTAACAATGTTGTGATAGTTTCAGCCAAAGCAACTCAGCCATACATATACATGTATCCATTCTCCCCCAGACTCCCCTCCCATCCAGCCTGCCACTTAACAGTGAGGAGAGTTCCCTGTGCTATGCAGTAGGTCCTTGTTGGTTATCCTTTTTAAATACAGCAGCATGTACATGTCAATTCCAAACTCCCTAACTTTCTCTTCCCTCCACCCTTCCCCGCCGGTAACCATAAGTTCATTCTCTAAGTCTGTGAGTCCGTTTCTGTTTTGTAAATACGTTCATTTGTATCATTTCTTTTTAGATCCTGCATATAAGCAATATCATACAATATTTCCCTTTCTCTGTCTGACTTACCTGTCTTTTTAATTTTGAGGTCTAGAGGTGGCCTCACCAGCTGTAGCTGTTCAGGAGGAGTTTAATTTACCAGAATTTCTCCTTTTACTTACTTAACTGCCCTGACAGCTTTCTCCTAGGTTTTGGCTCAATATATGTCTATCTTTTGTTGAATGAATATGCTAACATTAGAAATCAATTTGTCAGTATTTCTCATTTTTGAGTTTGCTTCTTCTGACATTAAAAAGGACTTTAAAAGTCTCTGTTAAATTTGGAACAAGTAGGTGGATTATATCCACTTGAGAGGCGAAGATGAGGTACTGGGCGATTAAGTGGCTAAAAAGATAGGCAGGTACCGAGCAGGGAGTAAAAGAAGGTCCTGTTATTCTCACTGTGTTTCTATGGCGACCAGTACTGCTCTTACTTGTCCATTGATCTTCTTGTACAACCACTCTGTATTCTGAAGTAAATAGCAGTCACGTTAGAATTCCTTTCCATTTAAGTAAATACACTGCAAATTTTTCATTAAAAGAAAAAAGTATAGTGTAACCTCCATAGTAAGCTTAAAACTTCAAAGACAGAATCGGTAACTGATTCACCAAAAAGTAATTAAAAGTGAACAACGTTTAAAGATCTGAGAACTGGGACTTCCCTGGTGGTGCAGTGGTTAAGAATCTGCCTGCCAATGCAGGGGACAGGGGTTCGAGCCCTGGTCTGGGAAGATCCCATATCTCGCAGCTAGAGAAAGCCCGAGCACAGCAACAAAGACCCAACGCAGCCAAAAATAAATAAATAAATTTATTTTTTTAAAAATCTGCGAACTATCTTTCATATAACGTTAGTATACATATTAAGGGCGTTTAACTTCTCATTGCATGAATGCCAACACTATTGTTTTTATTTTTATCCTCTTAAGTATAATTATTTTTAGAGAAGGAAACTATTGACTTTTGAAGGAAAAAAAAAGATCACCTGGGCAGTTTTCCATGAAATTACAAGCAATTTGACAAAGAGCTAATGAAGGAGAAAAAAAAAAAAAACTTTTGTTTACAGTTCGTTTTGGAAAGTGAAAACTGACTTTTGATTTCTTCCCCAAATTTTATTTATTTCCATCCTAGAGACAGACTTGTTTATTGTTTTAGGATCTAAACATTTAGAAAGTTCAAGTCCTTGGAGGCAGGAATTGGGTGGAGAAGGGCTTGGAGGGAGAAAAGGGCTTTATTCCTTTTTTTAAAATTTATTTTAAATTTATTTATTTTTGGCTGCGTTGGGTCTTCATTGCTGTGCGCTGGCTTTCTCTAGCTGCAGCGAGTGGGGGCTACTCTTCATTGTGGTGAGCAGAATTCTCATTGCGGTGGCTTCTCTTGTTACGGAGCACAGGCTCTAGGCACACGGGCTTCAGTAGTTGCGGCACGCAGGCTCAGTAGTTGTGGCTCGCAGGCTCTAGAGCGCAGGCTCAGTAGTTGTAGCACAAGGGCTTAGCTGCTCCGTGGCATGTGGGATCTTCCTGGACCAGGTGTCCCCTGTGTTGGCAGGCAGATTCTTAACCACTGCGCCACCAGGGGAGTCCCACCTTGGCTTTATTCTTGATCAGCAGTTGCATGAAACTTCTAGGTCATTTTCAGAGCATTACAAATGTGAGAGACTACCCATAAATTCATAGAAACAAGGCCATCTGAGGGCAGGGTGGAAATTTCTGGTCCATTCCTCCCACCTAATTTCACGTCACTGTACCAGAAAAAAAGAAGTAAACTTCATAAAGACTCCAAATGCGTTAGTGTGAATTCTGAATTTCTGGCTCTCCTTCTAATTAAACAAAATCCTTGTTTAAGCCTGAACTGCGCTTTCTCATTTTCACAAGGATTTTCCTGAAAGGTAATTCTAGGCGTATGAGTCTTCACAGGTAAACAAGGCAAATAATTTACTGGATTTTTAAAACTAGTTAAATGACCTAGTTATCTAAACAGAGGTCTAAAATACCATGTTTTGATATTTTCACACATATTCTATTTTACAGTTAACTTTAAGTAGCTATTTTTTTTCAACTTGCATACTGCTGCTGTCTTAATCACGACCCCTAATATATTTTAGACACTTCCTAGTAAGATCTTTCTAGTAAGATCGCTACAACTGCCAAATAACTGATCAAAGCAGGTTTTGGGAGAGGCCAGTGTGTCGTAACGATGGTCACACAGAAAGAAGGTGTGCAGACATATCCAGGCTTTGCTCTGGGCTGTCCATTTAGTGAATGAGTGACCATGGACAAGACCCTCAGTCCCTCTTATCTCCATCTCCTTGTCAGTCAGTAGATCTCCATCTCCTTGATTCAGCTGTAATGAAGATTTAAGTGAAAGGATTTTATAACCCTTGGCTTAGAGTAAATGCTCACTAAATGGTACCCAGTAAATTAAACAGTTTATGGTACTCAATAAATTGAACCTAGAATAGGCCCCAGCAAACAGAGCCCCTAACGAGACAATGATATCAGTGTTTTCTTCTTTTTTTTTGTTTGTTTTTTGGGGCTTTTGTTTGTTTGTTTGTTTGCGGTACGCAGGCCTCTCACTGTTGTGGCCTCTCACGTTGTGGAGCACAGGCTCTGGACACGCAGGCTCAGCGGCCATGGCTCACGGACCTAGCCGCTCCGCGGCATGTGGGATCTTCCCGGACTAGGACACGAACCCGTGTCCCCTGCATCGGCAGGCAGACTCTCAACCACTGTGCCACCAGGGAAGCCCTCCGTGTTTTCTTCTTAATTACCAGAGTAGATAATTTTCATCTTTTAGAGGCCATGGTCCCCTCCGTGGAGACCAATGAAAGAAATACAAGACTGCAGGTTCACCGGGGGTCTGGAAGATGCGTGAAAGCAGGAGCCATGTCTATCTTCTTTTCCATTGCGTCCTGTGTGCCTGGAACAAAATACGTGCCCAATACACTTATTTTTTTAATGAATGAATGAACTGCAGTTTTATCCATTTCTTACGATAAACAAGTGACTGGATTGCAAAATTTTACCCTTTCCGCTTGAGTGGGCAAGCCCCAACTCAATCAGGATTTTTTAAAAAGAAACTGTTGAATTAAAAGTTACCGTGAGAACACATCACTTGAATCCAAAGTCTCCAGAGCCCACAAGTTTTAAACCAATTTTTCCATTCAGAAATTATTTTTTAGAAATACAGCAATCCTGGAATAACCAGAGGGTACAATGGTGGGTCACCACATAGAGAGATAAGGAAAACAAAATTGGAGCAAACCGTTCTACTTTGTAGGTAATTGACAAAGGAGCATTTTCATTATTTTGACAAGGCAGGCTTCATCATTTTGGCAAAGCTGGAAACTGGTGAAAATGCCCTTGCTGTCTGAGAACACACCACAAACGCTGTTGACTTTTTCGTTAACCAGAAGTTAATTAACTGCGGCTTCTGCACAGGTCAGCGTGTTCCTGTGTTGATCAGAGTTTGCAGGGATGATCTCAGGCCCTACAACGTCCAGAGGTACCTTCTGAGTCATCGAGGGAAGATTAAATTATGCTCATTCAGCTTCACCCATCAAATGCAGTTATTACCTCCTCATTCCTCGAAAACTGGTTAACTATTTGATTTACCAGTATATCTGTTTTCACGTTAAAGCTCAGTTCAGAGATTTTACTGGAAAATAACGTCAATGAAAATAACCGCTGCCGGAGGGGAAAGGAGTTGCGGGGGTGGGGGGTTGAAAAGGGTGAAGGAAATTAAGAGGTACAAACCTCCAGGTGTAAAATGAATAAGCCACAGCGATGTAATGTACAGTATAAGGAATATGGCTAATAATATGGTAAAAACTTTGTACGGGGACAGATGGTTACTGGACTTATGGTGATCGTTTCATAATATATGCAGATGTCAAATCACTATGTAGTATATCTGAAATTAATGTAATGTTGTACATCAACTATGTTTCAATAAAAAAGGAAAAGAACCACCTAATTCCCCATCACAGAACTCATTTCTCCCTCCCATCTAGGATTGGTTTTAAGGTTTCTAAACAGGGTTGCCAAGTGAAATACAGAATGTCTAGTTCAATTTGATGCAGATAAATGCATAACTTTTTAGTATAAGTTAGGTCCCATGCAATATTGGGGACAAACTTATACTAAAAAATTATTTGCTGTTTATTTGAAATTCTGATTTAGTTTGGCAGCCTGTTTCTTGTGTTGTTGTTTTTGTTAGATTATTTGTTCGTTAAATCTAGCAACACTATTTCCAAAGGATCTGAGATGGAGCCAGGCTAATCAGGGCACATCTGAGCTAGCCTACCGTGGATGAACAGAGCTAGATCCTAGCAGCTTATGCAAACCTTGAATTGTTAGTGGAACCTTTCTCCTAATCATGGCTAAAAGTGAGTCACTGGTTTTCAGTCAAAGGCAAATCAAGGTGCCTCTTCCTTGATCTTGGATGAGGCCGACTTGCAGAAGGAATGCCCTTCTGACTGCACGAGGGCTCTGTTGGCAGGATGCGGGCTGGCATCACGAGGCTTGTGGATGCGAGGACTGTGCCCCAGCCAGCTCTGCACTAGAGAAGGGACATTCTTCCGGTAAAGGTTCTGCCCTCCTTACAGTATTCAAGTTAATTGTGTTTTTCTCCAAATGGTAACATCTGGTACATATTACCAGCTAAACATTTTCTTTGCAAAAGCTGGTTTTGAACCGGACAGGTGTGACCACAGTGACCGAAAATGTGACTTCTATTTTTAACACTAAAACTTCCAGAGACCCTCAGTAAAATCTTTTTTGTCAATCTTTTTATAATCCCCATTGAATTTATTCTTGGTTTCCAGATCCCAGCCTGGAGCAAACACTGCAGCTGAATTACAGGAAAGGGTGCTTGGGGAAAATGACAACTGCCTTTTATTGTGTTAATAAGCTGATTCATTCAATAAATATTTGCAGAGTAAATACCAAGAATAAAGGGCACAAGGAGTCATAGAAAAGTTTTTAATATGACTTGGTTCACTCCCTCAGAGAACTTAAAACCTAGGGAGGCAAGTAGCAACCCAAAGAACTGAATATGGCCAGTATATATGAGACATGCAGGTGGAGAGCTAGGAAGAGTACCAGAAAAGGAAAACCATGTCTAGTTGGAGAGATCAGAAAAATTGAATATATAAGGTAAAATTTGAAAACAGGTCAAGATTTTAAGATAGTGGGAAGGACAAAATGATGGGGAATTCTTTAGTGGAGGGAACAGAATGAGAGAAAGCCCCCAACTACTACCACCACCGAGGTGAGGGAGCCTTCACTGAGGAGGGGCCTTGCAAGGCCATGGTATGGAAGACCTGGCACACTGGGTTGAAAGTATGTGCATAATTTGTAGGTGATTCACAGGCCCAGCCGCTCCACGGCATGTGGGATCTTCCCGGACCAGGGCACGAACCCGTGTCCCTTGCATCGGCAGGCGGACTCTCAACCACTGTGCCACCAGGGAAACCCTGCACCAAATTTTTGAGTAAAGAAATGGCATGATCTGAACTGCACAACTCAGGTGGAAAGTATCTGAGTAATTCATTCTTAAGGGTCAGCTGGTAACACGGACACAGCCTAATAGTATTAGAAACATGCCTCTCACTATGGTTACATTTTAGGCTGAATTTTGATTTATGCAGAATGGAGTTGTTTCAAAGAAAAACAGATTCTCCTTCCTGGCATGTCCTCAATGGAGATGTACAATTTTGAAAAGAGAATAATTGAAGTGTTGAACATTTTGTTATTAACCCACCAATCAATTAATCAGTGGTGGGTACTCTCCTGCTCAGAAGCTCCTTGGGCTGCTGTAGAAGATATAGAAAGATCGATGATGCCATTCATTGCCTTTGAGGAATTTCTAATCTGGTTCTGAACACAGAACTCCCAATCTTAAAACATGGAGAGAACGGCTTAATACTAAACTCTGTGCTGCTTCCTGTATGGTAGTCATATTTCTGAGAAGGGAGGGTTCAGGATAAAGGATAGAGTCATTTGAGACGTTTTCAGGAAGAGCCTTAAGCTGGGTTTGAAAGTCTGGGCAGAACTCACCTCTGTCAACAGGAGGATGAGGGGGCAGCAGGAACATTTTGAACAAAGGCAATGATGAGAATTCTCTCTATGGTATGTGGGAAGAAAATGGATTACTGTCAGTAATAGGAAATAAAATTAGATACCTAGGAGGAAGCCAAAATGAGGGTGTTGAAAAACCAGATCGAGACTTTTTATAGTGTCCCATAAATAATGGAGAGCCATGGAAATTTTTCAGAGATCTCTCTTTTTTTTATTGTGGTCAAATGTACATAACATAGTTTACCATTCTAACCATTTTTAAGGATACAATTTAGTTGCTTCAGTAATCACGTTATTGTGTGACCATCACCACAATCCATCTTCAGAACTTTTCATTATCCCAAACTGAAACTCTATACCCATGAAACACTAACTCTCCACTCCCCTCCCCCCAGCTTCTGGAACCCACCATTCTACTTTATGTCCTTTTGAATTTGACTCTTCTAGGTACCTCGTATCAGTGGAATCATGCAGTATTTGTCCTTTTGTGTCTGGCTTATTTTCCTTAGCAATGGAAGATTTTTGAACATAAGAGTGACATCACAAAAAATTACGAAAAGCGACGTGGGTGTTGTTGATTCAAAACTGGGGTTTGAGAGGGTAGTCAGGAGACCACTTGGCATGTAGCCATGGCGTCAAGACGATGCCAAAAGAAATGAAGATCGCAAGACTTTTTTTTTAAACAAAAATATGACAGGATTTGGTAGCAGAACAGGAATGGAAAATGGAAAACGGAAAGACAAGATGACTAGGCAGGAGCTAGCTGATTGGTGGTGATTCCACCCATTAAAGTGCAGAGTTGGATAAAGGGATCTGGTGTCGAGGGGAAAGGACTGTTTCTGTTTGGACTTGGGACATCTGAGTTGACAGTGAGATCGTTCAAAGTTCTCGTGCCGTTTAGAAATGGGGGTGGGGAGGACACCTGGGGGGAAGATGGGCCCCTCCTTCAACGCTCAATCCAAAGGTTTCCCCCACCCCCGGGAGGAGGCCCTCCTACCTCTTCAAGCGGAGCCGAGCACTTTCTTTCTCTTCACCACCTCATCATCTTCTTTTTGCTTTTGTCTTGGCAACTTTCCTGCTGTTGGAATTATTGGTTTACACATCTCCAGCCCCGCATAAACTGAACCTCCATTGGGCAGGGCCTGTACTTGATCTAGAGATAACTTCCGGATACCAAAGGGACCGAACGTCAATGCTTTGACCTTAAACTTAGAAGAACTCAAAAAGGGAAGAAATGAATGTTCTTATCAAAGATTTTCTTTACCGGACTGTGAGTGTAGGGCAGGGAGTGTAGAAAGAGGAACGGGGAAGCTCTGCTTTAATGTCAGATGATCCAGACATTTGCAGATCTACATGAATGCGTACAGACCATGTTTTTATTCAATATGTTGGATTCTCTTTCTAAGCATGGAGACTTCTAGAAAATCATTTTACATCGCCTATTCCGTTCCCCTCTCTAGATTATCCTTGCTCTGGAATGTTGGGTATGGTGTCCGGACTTATTTCCGACTCCCAGATCACAGCATCCAACCAAGGGGACAGGAACTGGATGCCTGAAAATATCCGCCTGGTGACCAGCCGCTCGGGCTGGGCACTGCCGCCCGCCCCGCACCCGTACGTGAACGAGTGGCTTCAGGTGGACCTGGCGGAGGAGAAGATCGTGCGGGGCGTCATCATTCAGGGGGGCAAACACCGGGAGAACAAGGTGTTCATGAGGAAATTCAAGATCGGGTACAGCAACAACGGCTCGGACTGGAAGATGGTCATGGACGACAGCAAGCGCAAGGCCAAGGTGAGGCCCGGGCGGGGGCGGCGCCGGGAGGGGGCGGGGCGGCGCCGGGAGGGGGCCCTGCCTCACGGCCTTGACTTGAATCAAGGACCCCGGCTTCTTCCTGTGGAAGCGCTGCTTCTCATTTCCTGAAAGCCCTGGGATCTGCGGGGCGAGTGATGGAGACAGTAAGATTCTAGGGGAGACAGGAATTCCACGGCTGAGAATCGCGTCGCCGGTCACCTTTCTCTCCCGTAGGGAACAGCAGGTGGCTCAGGGGACCGGGAGGTCGTGAGGGTGGGTCCAGGGGGCCACTGCGGTAGGAATTCAGAATCTCTCTGCAGACTCTAATCTTTCCGTGAGCACCCGCCTCCAGGCCCCTTCTCTCACGCATCCCTTAAGTGTACTTTTAAATTAAAAAAAATTTTTTTTATTGAATGAAAGAGTCTTTAAATTCTGTAGTGCTTTACAATGTTCAAAAGTTTCATAATTGTGCTGAAACACACATAACAGAAAATTTGCCATCTTAACCTTTTTAAGTGTACAGTTCAGTAGGGTTAAGTACATTCACGCTGGTGTGCAAGCCCACCTCCAGAACTTCCTCATCTTGCAAAACAAACTCCGCCCCCATTAAACAATAATTTTCACCCCCTCTCCCCCAGCCCCTGACAACCACCATTCCACTTTCTGTTTCTATGCATTTGACTACTCCGGGAGCCTCATGTAAGTGGAATCAGACAATATTTAGCCTTATTTTACTTGGGATGATGTCCTCAAGGGTCATCCATGTCGTAACCTGGATCCGAATTTCATTCCTTTTTAAAGCTGAATAATATTTTATCGTATGTACAGACCACATGTTGGGTATCTATCCATCCACTGACGGACACTTTCATTGCTTCTAACTCTTGGCCATCATGAATAATGCTTATGTCTATTTCTTATACGTTGGAACCTTTCAAAAAGCAGTTGGCCCTTGAGGATCTAGTGAAAAAGAAATATTCCAACCTTCACCAGAACACGTGGCATGATTTTTTTTTAACGGAACAGGTATTCTTTAGTGATTATGTTCTTCTAAGGCTCTTGGTTAAATGTATATGCATTTCCTGAGCACAGAACACCAACTAGGAAAGGACACCCCGAGTATGCTGCATGGCCTAGAAACTGATTTCAGATTAAAATAAGGAAGAGCCCCCAGAAGTTCAGTTCTGCATGCAGAACTATATGTGGGTTCTGTATTCAACTGATGATACTTCTCACGCCTAACACAATTGGCCTTTCGGTCCCAGTCTTTCCGTCCCTGCTTTGCCAAGGACCTACTCCTTTTATGAAAAGATTTTAGCTCATTAGAGGGAATGGGAGTGTGGGAATATGGCTTCATACAGTCACTGGGGCCAAAGGCTTTGCAGACAATAAACAAAGCCGGGCCACGCAGCCAGCTCCCACTCGGCCCAGATGTGGAGGCTCTGCAGAGACTGTCCCTACGGCTGTGCTCCGCACCAGTGGGCGGGCCACCAAGAGGGATGATGCTGTCGGAAATGTAAGAATTCCTCTCCCATCTCATCCCCAGTTAACTTGTGGTTTCTAAAACGTTTCCAGTGTTGTGGTTTTTTTTTTAATCTATGTGCAGCTACTTTCTTGCTTGTGTCCATTTCATTTTCCCCTTTTATGTCTACCATTCTTGTTTTGGTAGAAGAAAAAGTAAAATAAACATCAGAAACTGGAGTTCCCCTAAGAGGCGATCTTTTCTGAGGAGTTGTGAGCCCTGTGGCTTTAGCACCGAGTGTGAATATGCTGCAAATCAACAACTTTCCGGAGCCACTGTCGCGTGGCAGTGTGAGCTGTTGTGACACTTTCTTCAACATTCGGTTTCTAAGAGGGAAAGGAGACAGATTGCCATAGGCTTTGGATGGGATGCGTCTTATGCTTCCTGGCCTTTAGTATCTAATCCACTCGTCTGCAATCAAGTCTAAAGCTATCACTCCCTTTGTAGGACATCGCATATAGCATTCACAAGAAGCCGGCACACAGCTTTCAATTTTAAGAAAAAACTCCATTCAAGATTGGTTGAATGTGTTAGATTTTTTCCTAAAACATTTCATCCATCATTATCATGTTCTTTTGTATTTAAACCATAAAAGTTTCTAAATTGTTTACGTGGCATCTGATCTCTGATTCCTAACATGTCCTTCCCCTGGAATAAAATCTTCAAGATGAAAAAGGAAACTGGTTAAACCTTCCATTTAGGAGCAGTATTTATTTCTAAATTGCACAAAGGTAGTTAAAACATACTATATTTAAACTTGCAAATGAAGATTACCTGCTTAGGATGCCAAGTACCTTTTACATACGGCAAAGGGAGCACACTGTTTTGTGTTCTAAAACAGCAGTTTGATGGATTGAAAATCCTCTACGGGGGCTTCCCTGGTGGCGCAGTGGTTGAGAGTCCGCCTGCCGATGCAGGGGACACGGGTTCGTGCCCCGGTCCGGGAAGATCCCACGTGCCGCAGAGCGGCTGGGCCCGTGAGCCATGGCCACTGAGCCTGCGCGTCCAGAGCCTGTGCTCCGCAACGGGAGAGGCCACAACAGTGAGAAGCCCGCGTACCGCAAAAAAAAAAAAACCTCTACGCCCTCACCTTACTTCCTACCCTTAAATAGTGCATGATGGACAAGGTACCCCAGAGTCTTTGAATCAACTAGACTTTTCAGGGGCAAATAGATCTAAATACTCCAAGCCCTCTTCTTCTAAAGCATGATTAGTGAAAGGACACAAAGACATTTTGTAAACAATCCTATGTTAGCAAACTTAGCCCAATTCCATACGGCCCTTCCTTGCTAATATTCTGCCCAGTTCATCACTGACAACGTTTATGATGTATTTACATTGTGCTAATTCTTTGCTCAAGGTAAAAGTAGGAGAAAAGCCTGGGACTCCGTAGATAGAAGTGCTTTTCTCCTGAGAATGTTGGAGCTATGTTAACATACACAGAACTTGCATGTGTGGTAATACTATTTTTACTATAGTTAGTATCTTGCTGAGAACGCTTGATTGGGCCTGACGTTATACGTCAGATTCTCCGTTAATGGCAGCAGCTGCAGTTCTATCAAGAATGCAGAGGCCCCCTGTGGTGAATTTACTCTTGAAAATGATAAAGGAAACTTTAATTTAGAGAGGTGGGTCTGTATTAGCCCTGTACTTCTAGATTCCTGGAGGATTTTCTGAGTTGGAAAAGGTCAATTAATTTGCTTCTAGAACTCAGAACTCAGAACTCTAGTTATGTCACAACCTTCCCAATCTAGCTTCTCTTACTTGTGTCACCCATTTGGCCTACATATTTCCACCACCGAATGATGGCTGGTTTGTGATGTTTTGACCCAGGTATTGGGCAGGGTTCCCACTCCTGATGGATATGGCCACCCACTCAATATGATCTACCAGATTTGGAAGCCCAAATCACAATCCGTTTAAAGAAAAAGCAATGAAACTGAATGTGTGGCCATGGGAATAGACCTCAGTGTCCTAGACTTCAGTGTTGTCATCTATTAAAATGAGGAAATCAGACTAGATTGTTTCTAACGGCAGTGTGGTGAAGGGTGCCAGATAAGACTGGTAGGTCTGAATCCCAAGGTCATGGGCAAATTACTTGACCTCTCTATGCCTTGCCTGTAAAAGGAGGGCAATAATAGAACCTACCTCTTGGAGTTGTCTTGAGGATTAATTGAGTGAATACATTTTAAGCACATGGAACAATGCCTTGCACGAGTAAACATCACATGATGCTTGATGCATAAAAGGATACTCCCAGTGATAAGGCAGTTTGATTTTTCTAATCCCCTCCCCTCTTCCCATTCTGGACAGAGTTAGGAATGATGTTGGGAGAAGAGGATACAGAGAGGCTTATCCATTTCTTAAAAAAGAAAACAAACCTAGCCATTGCTCTATTTTCTTATGATTCCACTCAAGGATTTTGACCTTCCTGTCACTGGAAAAAGGAAAACAGAATAATCCAGTGGCAGCAGGGCAATAACGGCCGGGCTCCTGAACGTGTCACAGTGATGTCGAGTTAGGAATGCTCTTCACCAAGAGGTGCCAACTCACTGCAGTGCAGCCAGGCCTCAGAACATCGCTTAGCGGTCAGGACCCTGTCACTTTCCTGAGATGAGAAAGTCTTTTATCTACAAATGCCTCCAGCTGGTGGTACTGCTTAAGTCAACAGCAGTTCCAATGGATTGGAATAACCCAAGTTCTTGGTTACAGAGCGCTTGAAGTACGTGGAATTTACTATCTCCTCCTCCAGGAATGGAATTCCCCGCTCTTCTAGAGGACGGAGTTTTAGCAAAACCAGGACCCATTCATTTAAGAGAATGTGACAGGAGTCATTATTGGAAATGTGGTGTCTGTTACAAGCTCTGAAAAATGGCAGGCTCCCTTCCTGAGTTTTCTTCCTCCACTTTTTCAAGGAAGTGGTAAAAGTGTCACTTCTCCCAGGCACATCAGACTGTCATTTAAAAATGTGTCTCATTAAATCCTCAGCTTCTGGTCTAGCCTCAGTGTATCCTCCAGAGTTTCTAAGGAATGACATCTGTCACTTCTTAGAGAAGGTTTGATTGTTTTTTCCCTTTTCATTTAGGAAAGGAATGTCAGCCGTTTACGAAGTAGTAGAATGAGGCCCATTTCTCTGCCCTGCTAAGAGTCCTAAAGGAAGGACTTTTCTGCTGAAAGGGAGGTTTTGTTAATACCTGGTGTTCTTCATACTTCACAGTCTTTTGAAGGCAACAACAACTATGACACACCTGAGCTACGGACATTTCCACCCCTTTCCACACGATTCATCAGGATCTACCCTGAGAGAGCCACTCACGGCGGACTAGGGCTACGGATGGAGCTGCTGGGCTGTGAGGTGGAAGGTAAGCACGATTTCCAGAGCCCCCCCGGTTCCCCAGATGTTTTATTTCCTTCATCATGCACTTATGCCCCTGACGGTGCTGCTGCAAATTGCCCCATTTCTCCTGGGTGATCCTGTGTCTCTTGTGCCTGCTGGTCCGTAAGGCTCATCACCTGGCGCCCTGCACGACTTATTCAGCAAATACGCTACTGACCCTCATTTCTCCCTGTTTCAACAGGAAGACTTGTAGACAAGCAGCCTTCTCCTGTCCCTAAGTGCACACTGCATCATTCCCAGACCTTCCCCTAGTCCTTTGTCTGCCCCCTTGGGATTAGTTTATCTTCTCATTTGACAATGTTTACTGAGTGCAAGTTCTTTCCCAGACACAAAGGAGGCACCAGGAACACAAAGGTCTATAGGACGTGGACCTTACACTCAAGTAGTTCAGCATGGATGGAGGTGGTAGACCAACACACCAGCACTTGCTGCCCCTGGGCTTTGCCCCTAGAAACCATGCCCATCCTTCAGGACTTGGCCCCGTGCCCTGTCTTCCATAACAGTGCCTTCACATCCTAATTTTTTGTAGGTTGTCTCCATAACGCTCCTCAGATTCTGTGGGGTTGTCTTCTTTGACTTTGTTTTTAAAATGATGTGAAATTCACATAACATAAAATCCTCCATTTTGTTTTTTTAATTATTTTATTTTATTTAGTTGTCGTTGTTGTATTTTGGCCGCACCTCGTGGCATGTAGGATGGTCCCTGACGAGGGATCAAACCCAGGCCCCTGCAGTGAAAGCTCCGAATCCTAACCACTAGGCCACCAGGGAATTCCCTAAAATCCACCACTTTAAAGTAAACAATTCAGTGGCATTTAGTACGTTGACAATTATTTATGCAACCAACACCTCTATCATAGTTCCAAAACGTTTCCATCGCTCCGAAGTGAAACCCCCTACCCATTAAGCAGTCCCCCTCCCTCTCCCTCCCTCAACCCCGGCGACCACAGATTCCATGACCTTCTTAGTGTTGTTCAGAGGTCCGTGTCTGGTCCAAGCTGGCATCTGCAGTGTTGACTACCATCACATACTAGCAGGAAGCAGCATTTGACAGGCTGAAACATCAAGACATTATCTTGGATGAATTTTTGTTGGTTTTCTTGTTTTGTTTTGGCTTGGTTTTTGGGGTTTTTTTGGCCACGCTGCGAGGCTTTAGGGATCTTAGTTCCCCGACCAGGGATTGAATCCGCACCCCCTGCAGTGGAAGCACAGAGCCCTAACCATTAAACCACCAGGGAAGTCCCCTGCATGAATTTCTTAGGCTGCTGCAGAGAAACAAAACTTTACATGAGATAATATATATAATGTTACAGTGAGGTCTGTTTCAAGATAGACTTAGGTTATCATAGGAAGGTCATATCAAGGACAAATTCACTTCTCACACTGACCTCAGAACTGCAGTCCCCTCTGCATTTTTTCACATAATGAATGAGATGAATGTTTGAAAAACTATGATGGTTGCCTAGTGTACTAGTTAACGCTCTTGTGCATTGGAATTCCCATCTGCCTTCAATTTGGGCATAAATGAGTAACCTTATACCAACTTTTTCATCCCCATAAAGGTCTTTCTCTAGGTTAGTGCAAAGAATGGCTCTTGTTGGTACCCAGATGTTAATCCATTGAGCATATGCTCAGAGTTGTTTGGAAGGATGCCTCTTAAATATCACCTTCTTGGGATTTCATAATTATTTGTGTTTTGAGCTACCCAAATATAATTACATTCCTGAGCACATTAGATATCATAAAACATTTCTTACACACTAAAGAATCTTAAGCTATAAATCACCATCCTAGTGAATAATTCATAGCTGCTTTCCTGTGTGTTTATTGAAAAGCAGGCCATTATCTCCGATTCTTTATTAGGTAGTTGTTTCCATATCTGTAATTATGTCCCAGGACCCCTGAATCATCTAGTCACTGTCAACACAGACCAAGAATGACCATGTGCCAGGACTTTGGCAAAGATGCCAAGAAAAAGAAGGGATGGGCAGACTGAACCACCTGCAGACACATTCGTTCAGTGTGCTGAGCAATGTTGTTGCCTGGAAAAGGGCGTCTGCTGCTCCAATGCAGGACTTTAGCCTCGATTCTGGGAAGCGACATTGATTTAGAAGGTGGAATGAATGGGTGGTTGAAAAGACTGAGCCTGGTGGCAGTTTGCCAGCGTCAACTCTGTGGTGAGGTAGCAATGGTGGTGAAGGGATTTGCTGCAGTTGTTTGCAGGCACTCACCGAGGTGGGGAAGTTGCCCCGAGCCACACGAGGAGCCAGCATCCAGGGAAAGTATTGTCAAAGATGTTTAACACAGTTGGTGAAAGGGAGTGTTTTTCTTCTCCCTTAAAACGATTAACAGGCCCTTATTAAATACTGACTTTGTACCTTGTGCTACAGGAGATACCCAAAGATAGAGAAAGAGGGTGATGTGCAACCCAGCCATCTCGGAGTCTCCGTCTTATTTGGGGCTAGCCCTTATGTTTAAGAAACAGTTAGAGAACCACAGAAGATAAAAGATTTTCAAGTAGTAAAATTGGGACATCACTTTTTACTTTTTTCAATTTAATCCCCATACTACCCTGGTCCACTTCCAGTGCAAAACTCCTCCTTTTTAAATACCATAAGGAATGTGGAAAAACCAGCAAGATGAATAGAGAGTTTGAAAGTGGCACGTTACCAAGAGCAAAGGCAGCTTAGCAAAGGCAAGCATCTGGATTGCCAAAGAGGATTCTATTGATTCAGTGTTAGCAATAAACAGAACCAGAATACGTGTATATGCATTTTACAGAGTCTAGTTTGTACTCCAGAACGGTGTGAACATTACCTGTACGTGGTGATTTCCTAATTATTATTGGTGTGTGTTTGGGGCAGTTGAGGAAGTTGAAACTAGCTATGTTTCTACATTTATTCTAACTCTGCTCAGGCCTTTAGCACAGTAACAAACAGGGTCAAATTTTTATTGAGAAAGCAGCAGTTACCAGCACATTCCAATTGGCCAGAAGCTATTAGAGAACAGGCCCCCACTCCCAGCATCTTGTCTGGTTTTCAGACATCAAGAGAACTGTCCGTTATCTCAAGTCATGTAAAGTGAAATGTAATGCTGAAAACTGTAAGATATTAAACAGATTGCAAAAATGAGTAACAGGCTGGAAAAGAAAAATAGACGGAACTAAATTTAAAGAACTTCAAAAGCAGTCTTTGATTAATGTTGGCTACTTTTCAACTACAAACTCAAAGCTATGGGAATACCTGCCAGCAGTGGAATGTAGTCCTCTGGGAGTTAAGGTAAAATGACCCCAGGGAACTCCCAGACACCTGCCTGGGCTCACAATCTGAGAAGCTTACTTAGAGGGAAATGGAGTTGCTCTTTAAAAAAATAAAGAAGTACAGAACAATATTGCACTAAAAATGAATGCTGAGACTCCCTTTTGGGGAAAATTTTACAAGATAAACTTAGTAAATACCAAGAATATAAAAGAATTCTTGACAAGGGAGTCCTCTAGCATCTTGAAAATGAAAGGAAAAACAGTTCAAGCCAAATCTCTATCATCAAAGTTCCCAACTTCAGGGTCATGAATAAATAACCAGTGAGAATATAAGAACTTTTCAGAAAAAGGATGTGTATGTAGATAACAATGTATAAAATGCTAAGGCAGCCAATTCTACAAAGGAGATACGGATCAAATACCAAAACAAAACAGTCCCCAATGCATTCTGCAAAATCTGAGTATATTTCACTCCTGAAAGAGAGGCAAACCACGCTACCGGTCTTCTAACCACAGATTAGAGTTTTCTGCAAAAGCATTAGCAGGATCAACAGCCGGGGGCTGGAGAATACATTTCAGAGGTGTGAGAAAATAATCTTTGGATCTTGTTTCAGCACCTACAGCTGGACCGACCACTCCCAATGGGAACCTGGTGGATGAATGTGATGACGACCAGGCCAACTGCCACAGCGGAACAGGTGATGACTTCCAGCTCACAGGTGCAGAAACCATCTTCATCCCATTGCTGTGCCATCTCAGTTCATGTTGTAGTCGAGACCCGCTAATTAACGTCTGTTTGTGTTTGCGGAAATCCTCACGGCGGGAGGAAGCCTTGCCAAAACACGTGCATCTTCATTTCCTCATGTTGTCATGTAAACAAATTGTCCTTCACAGCCACAGCCATTCGAACGATAATTTGATAATTTTAGCCATTTTCAGAGCCAAAGGCTAGCTAGGATTGTCTTCATTGGATAAGAATTCCTCCATGGCTAAATGTAACATAAACTGATTCTCATCTTTGACCTCCACCCCCTTCCGAGATAACATGTGCACCACCCGTACATAACCACACGCTGGAGAACGTTTATTTTCATTTTCTAACCGGGATCAAATTTTTTGAGTGGATCCTTTAACCAACTAATTAATGAAATCAAGCTTATATTTGAAATGCAGCTTTGAAGCTAGGATTTTGCGAATCATCTTACATTAGAATTTACAAGGGCAGCATTTGTTGTTATTTGACATCACCACTAGCAGACATATCAGGGATGGTGTGTACCACATGCCTCACCAACTTACTTAGAGGATTACTCCATGATATTCTAAAACTCTAAAAGCTAGAAAGTGACCTTCTCTTCTACTTGGACTGGCAGAGGAAACATTAAGCGAGTGGGGAAATGGGATGCCACCATTTGGAAACTGGCCAAAGCAGTAGAATTATCACCCTATTGCTGCCAAAGGTACCGTGGGGCCTTTACTGCTACCCAGATCCAAACACAGTTTCTTACAGCATCTGACTCTCATTTTACAGTAAACACGAGCCCGTGGTTGCAGGTCTGTATTTTTACCCAAAAGGGATTCAGGAGAGCCCACGTAATTCATTTTCATGGGCGAAACGGAAGGCGTTACCATGTAACTTCACAATAGTGCCACGTTATTAGCTAACGCATCAATGTAAAATGTGGAAGGAAATGTCCCAGATTTCCAGTTACTTCAAAAGCTCTCTTCTGAAGGAGGAAGACTGCTCTGCACTCTGAGATGGAATAAGGGGTAAAATCTAGCTCAGAAGTTTAGTACCATGAACTGAGTTTACATTTAAATCCTACCTCCTAAGGTTCTCTGCCTCCAAATTTCCAGGATAATTGCTTACAGTCGAATGGCCAATAAATGTCACGTGGCTATGGGCTTTTGAAAACAAATCTTGTATATAAGTAGTTGCAAGCCACAAAAATTACTCTAATTAATGCAGAGGGCTTTTCTTTGTAAGATGTCAAGCTCCAGCTAAAAAGCTTATACAGCTGATGTTAAAACAGAGTACCAGTCTGGTGAAACAGGTCCTGCAGAACCTTCCCAAGTTCGTCTGTGAACACTCTGCAAACCTCAGGCTTTCTGCAAACCCGGTCACACGTCCCATCCGTAGTGAAAATCCTCATGAAAAAGAACGTCTGCAGTCATCAGAGACTCCCCTGTTCAATTACCCTCTTGAGGAGAGGTTCTTTCCTTTATAAACCCTAAAGTGGTCAGTTAATATTGATTAGAGGCAAAGCCTCAGATTTATTCCTCGTGTCAGAACAACCAACCTTCTCATTTGTGCATCGGCTCATGACTGAATCAATTGAAACCTAAGCCTTTGAATGAAATAGGGTGAGTCTGTTAGCCTGGAGCAAATTGTGTATGGCCCCGAGTTGCAAACCACAGAAAATGGGTCATTTTGACTGGAAACACTGACAGTCCTTTATAAGTACAAGGCGATAGTTTTATCTACAGCATTTAAAATCATTTATTGGGTAGATAGAAAAAAATCCATTCTAGTTCTTTGATTTTTTTTTTTTTACATATTACCCTGGCAAAAAAAAGTCATTTTCTCAGGCCAGCACGTTTGTTTCAATAATTTGATCTATACATGCATATATTAAGAACTTCCGGGGGTGCTGGTAAGGCTCACTGTTGCCCCAACAAGAAGAGGTGATCTAAGAAGACATCCTGATGCTTTGTATTCATTTACTGCATGACGGCCCATTTGTCCTTTTTTAAAAGCTTATTGTGCTCTATGAAGCTCTGTGTTAGTCTTTTCTGAAGAAGGGCGGGCTGACATTTGCCGGTGTTTGCAAGCAGCCCAGCCTGCCCCTACCTAACCCACTATCTTTTCACAGGTGAGCATCTCCCCTCCTGGGCTCACACACAAGTCTGTACCCTCCTTGCTCTTTCTGTCACAGCTGCAAACTTTGAACGTTCAGTGTCCAAAACCAAACGAAAAGTATTCTCCCTTTCACCCTGATGGTTGGCAGCATGGAAATTGGGATCAATGCTCTCTTAAGGTTCGGTTCCTTAACAGAGATGATGTCACTTTAATGTCTTCTCCTGGGGGTGGCCTATTTGAATACAGGGGGAAATAAGTATTTAGCAAAATGCTCATTACCTACAAACAACACTGAATTCCAGGTGAATTGTACCAAATGCATGGAAATGAGGAGAAGTTTTGCTCTCCCTTGCTTGCGTGTCAGGGTGAAAATTCACCCTTGAAGTTACTCATTTGCAAATGCCTTTGATGTCATTAGATAATACAGTTGGCTTCAAAGGCACCAGGAGGCCAAATTTCACATCGGATCTGTGTGTCCCCAACAGCGGAATTTGGCTCCCGACCTCTAATACAACTGACAGTGCATATCTGTTTTTAAAAGTGAATTTTCACCTTGAGTCTTTCTCCTTTAAGACCACTGGGAACGGAATGCTAATGCGTCTGGCCTCCCTCCAATTCTGCCATTATAGATTCACCTTCTTAACCCATAATATATGTAATGGCTTCTCCTAGCGCCTGCCTCATTGAGGCCGTGCACACGTGAGACCACTTATCCAGCATATTTACTGGGCCAGCAGTGGTAACACGACTTGGTGCTACAGTGGACTAGCTCAGAAATCTTCAGGCCATTTCAAGAGCTCAGTTTTACGGCTCTCTGATTCATGATCCGGGTGATTTCTCACCCATGGGAGCTGCAGGATAGAACTAGGCCTCAGCCAGAATAGAGATGATTGCAGTCTCTATTGAATGACACTACTGGAAGGTGTACGATGGCGCCTCATAGCCACCTCCAAACTTTCCATGATGGGCATGAGCCCCCCATGCCCTTACCCTGAGTCTACCCAGGACTTTATCTCTCGGAAAAGCAAATAGATGCTCTCGACCATGATCTGCAAGGCAGGCACACATATGGAGAAATGGCTTTCGCAAGCACCAAAGTAATAAACAGCAAACCAGTTTTTCAAGAAGCGTTCAGGTGATGCTTGTGGGTTGGGCAACTTGAAGAACGGGACTTTAAAACAGAAGTCTCATGACGAAGGGCGGAAAATGGCTGAGCTAAGATACCCAAGCTAAGAGGGTAAATCTAAGTTTCCACTGGTCCCCAGACCACAAATTCCAAGTCGACCCGGGCTGACTGAAGTTGATGGCATTCAGGGTGTTGTTTGTGCAGCCTTCCAGCTCCTCAGGACTGTAAAGAAATGTGTCCCTCCGCCCCTTCCCCTTTTCCTGCAGCTTCTCCGAACTGCATACTGGGCGGAATTATTTGTCCTTGGGAAAAACAAACAACCGCAGCCGCAAAAGAAAGGAGGAATTACTGCCATCTGCTTTAAAACTTCAGTTTTTAAAATAGATTGTGGGGACCAGCCTTGCAACTCCCCCCAAGACACACATCTGAAACCTTGGGAAACTATTTGAAGCTTAGAGGTCTAGGTCAAGTTTAATACTCAAGTCACTAAGGACCTTGGGCAGCCTTTGCTTTTCACTCTTGCAATTGTGAGCGTCGTCGATTAGTCTGGGAGTCAGGGAATGCCCTTGGAAGGAAGTCTGGAACTCTCCATACTGCCTAGATGCTTTATGAATAAATGTATTGTGGTGAACAAAATTTAAGACATTTGCTATAGCTGGAATTAAAGGAAGAATTATCTGAGGGAACTGCTAGCCTCTAACAGATGTATGTAAGCATACAGCATTCTCTACTAAATATTACCTACAATGCTGCCTTTTTCTCATCTCATATGTTACCGTTTCTGTGTTTCAGGTGGTACCACTGTGCTGACCACAGAAAAGCCAACCGTGATAGACAGCACTATACAATCAGGTATCAAATACCAAAGAGAAAATGTGGTAGATTTCACATATGCCTGTCCTTTCCCACAAAATAGCACATCGCTACGGTTCTCAGTTTCCGTTTCCCTCAAAGTCCTAGCAGAGATGCCACCAGCATCTGGTCCCCAAGCATGAGCCATAAACACTGCTTTCCTTTCATCCACATGTATATGCAGCAGGGAGCAACATTTCCTTCCCCATCAGTCATTGCCAAATGGTGACAATCCCCGCTCTCAGCGGAAGGAACCGAGGAACATACTTTGTTTAAACGCAGCACATCTAGGACACGGACTGTGTTTGCAAACTCAGGAGAAGGAAGTCTCCCAGGCAGCAGCCTGACTATTTATTTTCATCGCCACTCAGCAAATCGGAGACAGGCGAAGTTTGTCAGTTTTGTCTGCCACAGAGTTGGCAGGTTTACAGCCGCATTTCCAGTGGGTGCGCCGCGAGATGGGGTGCAGGAAACCAGGGCTAGCAGTGCGCCCGGAGAGGAGCGCCCTCGGGAAGGGCACCTCTGCATCCTTTTATTAATAGAGGCCCTGTGATGACTTTTAGAGCCTCTGGTTTGCTGTTGATCAGGGCCCAGCCACAGGGATAAGGTGGTCTCCCCCTCACTCTCTTTTGTATTCTGTTAGTATTTTTTGAAAATCTTCCCCACAGACACACACCAGGGGAAACTGTCCGTATAAGCAGTCAGAAGTTTTACATACTTTAAAGTTAATCATTAGAGTGAGGTGATCAGGTCAGCTCACCAGCTTCTCCCATTTCCTCTACTGAAGCCCGCAGCCTTGGCCTCCACGGTCACTTCTTTTTTTTTTTGCGGTACGCGGGCCTCTCACTGTCGTGGCCTCTCCCGTTGCGGAGCACAGGCTCCGGACGCGCAGGCTCAGCGGCCATGGCTCACGGGCCCAGCCGCTCTGCGGCATGTGGGATCTTCCCGGACCGGGGCACGAACTCGTGTCCCCTGCATCGGCAGGCGGACTCTCAACCACTGCGCCACCAGGGAAGCCCCCCACGGTCACTTCTTAATGGGGCATGTGGTGTGCATCACTGTTTCCTCAACAGCAGACCCTCCGCAGCCAGCAGAAAGCAGAAAGGACTGCTCTGATTAGCATGCTTCCTTAAAGGGTGCTGTCACTCTTGACCCAATTAACCAGCAAAACAAACTTCCCTTTAGCCGAACTTAACCCCAGGTTTCCCCATGGTGGGCTCAGGGTGACAGACTCCCTGCTACCACTCAGCTCAGACACCCCCAGATACCGAAGATGAAACTGAAGAATAGTGTTCAGCTAAATTCCAACAGCCAGCCGGGAGTCCCATCCACACCTTTTCAGGTTATAAAACGTAGCCTCTGGGGATTGGCTGGCTGCCCCTGCCTCCTGGATGGGGCTCTTGCTCTCTTCCCATCTTCCCTGATAGGAAATTCCTGGTTTCCCACTCAGCCCCATCAGGGCGGTTTTTATGGGGTAACTTCCTTGCAGGTTCTTTATGACCCTCTGTCACAGGGAAGAGGGGTAAGGTGAACAAGTGACGTTCTAATAATGTAACAAACATTTTAACTGTCTCTCTAGTTTTTCCTCTTGCCAGAGAGTTAATTACAATCACTAGGAAGTTGCCAGCTAGCTTGTTAGATCTCATCTCTTTTCCTGCCTGTCCAAAGAACTAGGGGTCATCAAAAAACCAAACATGAACAGCAGCCTTGGAGAAAATGGAAAGGTACATCAGATCCCAAAATGGGATGACTCTCCCTCAGTGCTGGAAGTCTTTGTTATCAGACCAGGAATGGCTCTGTGAACTTTTGATTCGTGCATGAACTCAAGGCCTTTGTCTTGATAGCTTCGCAGAGGAGATCCAGAGCAGACAGTCATCTCATAGGGTCTCCTGTGGTCAGAGGGCAGAGGTACAGATCGTGAACCAGTAAGACCCCTTGCTACCACCACCTGAACAAGTTCACGTCAAACTGTTACCAAGTTCAAGCTCATACTGCTCACCCCACAGCAGGTCAATAAATCGAGAGACGAAGTATTGGGACAAGGAATAGCAACTTTATTCAGAAAGCCAGCAGACCGAGAAGATGGTGGACTAGTGTCCCAAAGAACCATCTCACCCGAGTTAGGATTCAAGCTTCTTTTAGACTAAAAGGGGAGGGGATGTGGCTAGTTGTTGTAAACTTCTTAGTGCTGGAATCCTTTGTTCTTGCAGCTGTTCGTGGACGTGTGGTCACAATGTTCCTATAAACCTCCAACAAGACAATTGTTATTTTATATTCTGCAACTTTTTATTTCTATATGAATGGGAAAGTGTAATACCTTTAAAGGTCAACCTTGAGAATGGGCTTTCCTGTATACTTCAGGCTGTAGGCAACATTCTTTTACAAAAGTGCAGAGCCAACAAGACTAAGTACCCGCAAGAGAGCACAGGGTTAGAGCTAAAGGAAGAGATCCAATATGCAGTCCGGTTTGTTCCTCTTCTTCTTTTTTCTTTTATAATATGGTTCTGTTCTTTTTTTTTAATGTATTTATTTGTTTGTTTGTTTATTTTTGGCTATGTTGGGTCTTCATTGTTGCACGCAGGCTTTCTCTAGTTGCAGTGAGTGGGGGCTTCACTTCATTGCGGTGTGCAGGCTTCTCATTGCGGTGGCTTCTGTTGCGGAGCACAGGATCTAGGCACTCGGGCTTCAGTAGTTGTGCCATGTAGGCTCAGTAGTTGTGGCTCGCAGGCTCAGTAGTTGTGGCGCACAGGCTTAGTTGCTCCACGGCATGTGGGATCTTCCCAGACCAGGGCTCGAACCCGTGTCCCCTGCATTGGCAGGCGGATTCTTAACCACTGCGCCACCAGGGTTGGTTCTTTTCTATTACAGGACCACAGGGCTTATTGGTGGGGTTGTCTGTTCTACAGTCAGCCCAGAGTCCTTTACAACTTGCCTTGGTTTCCTGTTTTTCCATCGTCTGAGTCATGAATCTGGCTCTCTAGATCTTCGTTTATGGATAGTGAACTGTCGGAGCTTCTTTGAGGAGTTCCGTTCATTGTCACCTCCTGGCTGAGCCAGTGCTCAGAGATCAGGTCTAACTGTGGTGTTCACCCCATGGTCAGATGAACCGACTGATACCTGGATCCCCACTGTCCTGCAGGCACCTTGACAAGCAGCAGCAAGTCAGACCCTAAACTTGCATCACCATCTGATTTTGCTGAAGCCACTAGAGATTCAAGCAGAGTCTGAAGTCTTCATGTTGAGGATTCTTCTCAATATAATACATTCATTGGGCATATAATATTCATATACTGTCTGGGTTGTAATCGGATGCATAAAAGCCTATTTAAATGCTCTGCCAGGAACTGATGAGAAACCCTGCATTTTAAATCCAGCTCCCCCTGGTGAAGCCTCTTACCCTCCAGGGATCCCCAGACATCCACTAGAGCAGTTCAGAGTATGTTCATGACCCATGGTTGCGTTGACCTAGGCACCTCCACTTATTTCCACTGCAAGACCAGCCTATGAGTAAGCAAGCTTGCATACCCAATAGAAGTTTTGAAGACCAGATTTAAAAATTAAATCCTTGTACGTATATGGTGCTAGCGACGATCTAACTCTGGGCAAACTGGGTTCACCAGGCGCAGCTGGTGCTGGCTCACAGGGGCTATAAATTTAAGTGCAGAATATTGTTTCCTGCTATTTTGAAGAGTCAAGAAGGGATTTAGCCAGATTATTCCCAATGAATTTAATGAGAATTCTGCAGCCACAGAGCCTGGGTAATATTTTGAAGATTGAAAGGTCACACGTACTTAGTCCCATATACACATTTCATTCGTCCATTTGCTTTTTTTCTCTTTCTTTCTCTGCCCTTTTCTCCTCTGCTCCTGTCCTTCTCTCTTCCTCTTTCTTTCTTCCTCTCTCTCTTTTTTTTTTTTCCTTTCTGGAAATGTTTTTGTGTGTTGTGTGTGTTTTAATAGCCTTTCTAGCCAGGCTTGAATCTTCAACATTGAACTATTCTGACTCCATACCCATCCCCCACAAAAGGTACTGATTAAAAAAAAAATTATTTTAATTTAACAAGATTGCCATAAATTATATGATAGGGACAAGCAGATAAAAGAGTAGTTAGAGCAGATCTCCATGTTAAATTCATAGATTGGGAAGAACAGGGGAAGATAAAGGCTGACTTCCATTCACTGGAGCAGAAGTGCCTGAATTACTCCTTCAGGCAAAGCCATCCTCTGTCCTGGCCATGACAAAAATATCCGAGTTCTTATATTTTATGACATCGCCAGAATAGTAATAGCCAAATTACGGATAGTATGGTTTTCTGTAAATTATACAATAAATTTAAGGTATTAACAAGGCAAATATAACCAGAAATGTGTATGCTGTAATGGCTTACTGCCCTTCTCTTTGTGCCTGTCTTATAAATAACATTTAAGTAGAGACCCCCAGAACCACACACATATTAACATTTTCTAACACGAGATTACACAACAGTACCTTTTGGGGCTGTGGGCGTTGACATCCAAGGTTGTTCAACCATTCAGTCACCGTTCAGCTGACCACTACTTCTGCAAAATTCAATCTTGCTGCACAGAAGAGGGGCAGATTTTGGAGAGGGTTTCTCATGCTTTAAGAAGCCCTATTTCATGGTTATGATGGACTAGGCATGAAATCTCTCTCTCCAATGACACTACTGCTGTGAAACACAGCCCTTTGCCCGAACTGAAAGCGCTCACGTTATACACATCACGTGACTTACAAGGTTTACTTTCCCAGCTGTCCCTGTGAATCCTTTGGCAGGTCACACTGTCATCGGATGGGAGAATCCATCCTGCTCAGTTTTGACAATGCGTGTGGTGCCTTCCTTCCAAATTTCACATTAGCATTTGAAAAGAGTTCCTTGGAAACTGAAAATGCAAAGTAACTCATTCTTATCTATTCAATAAACCTTTCCATTACAATCCCTCCTGCCGTTGTTGAAGTGGGGGAGGGGCAAGGGAGCCCAGACTCGGAGAAGAAAGCAAGATATTTGTGTTAAATGCTTAGACAAAGTTAAAGAAAAGATCCAAATGAGATAGGCTCTCAGCCTGACCCTAACACAGCATATAATACCATACTTCCCTTATTGTACAGAGAAGTTGTTTTGAGGCTTTATTTTTTAGATCAGTTGGCTAGCTGCCCTAGGCACCTTCCTCCTCGTCTCAATGCTGCCATCTTGTGGACACCTGAATTCAGTGAGAAGCAATGACCCTCATTAGAGAAACCAGCCCCTATAATTGTGTGCTCAATTTTATTATATTCAGGGGACGAGTGGACTGGCAGAAGCAAGAGAATTTTATCTTTAGGATTATTTTTTATTGTTAGCTCAAGTTTACCCCCCAAAGTTCCAGGCATCAAAGACTTCATTTTCCCCATTCTTAAAAAGTTAACCAATTTCCCAAAAAAAAGGGTTGAGTAAAAAAATAAGGCTATGGAGGTTTAAAAAACCCATAGCCAAAGATCACCTTGTAGAACACACAAATCATTCCTGAGAATCCCTTCATACTTTCCTTTTAGATTCCAAAGGAAGCATTTTGAACGTTACAAAATATACAAGTGGGTACCTATTCCAGTATGCTTTGGCTTTACTTGACTTTACATTGAGGCTTTAAGTGGGGCAAACAATTTATAGGCAAATCTGAAAATTCACTAAAACAGCAGAGGCTTCCAGTTAAAATTACCTGACCTGATATAAAGCACAGAAGTAAAAAATAATCTTATGAAATGCTTCAGAGATCTGCCGGTAAAAACCTGAAGCATAAGCTGGTGTGATGAGAATACAAATAACCTCCAGGGTGAGATATTCAGCCAAGTCACGTTGCTAGACTTTTGAGGTTCATGGGTCAATCTCTAATTAAGATTCTTTTCATTGGTGGATATCAATTTATATGACTCATCCTCAAGAGCAGAGTATCTTTCATATTAAGTATTGCGGAAATAGGGAGAATGCTAACATAATATACATGTAATATACATGCTTTGGAAAGTAACCTTCCTGGAAATTTTATGTAGCAATTTGACAGGCAGTCCATAATCTTTTTGAGCTGGATAAAAAAAAAAAATTATTTTTAAATGTTACTAAATATGATGTTGTAAGCATTTGGACTTCTCCACGCATCTTTTGAGTTTCGTGGTAATCCTGGATTTTGTGGCTTTCCTGGAATTTTCAAACAGACATGAAGTTATGTAAATCGTGCTTTCCATGAACGAATTAAGGACCTCTCTGACCTAAATGATTAAATGTGTCTTTCTCTGCTTGTCTCTATTTTTTTCCTTTCCACCCACTGAAGAGTTTCCAACATATGGTTTTAACTGTGAGTTTGGCTGGGGTTCTCATAAGACGTTCTGTCACTGGGAGCATGACAGTCACGTGCAGCTCAGATGGAGTGTGTTGACCAGCAAGACGGGACCGATTCAGGATCACACAGGTAACGGAGGGTTCACTGTGGCCTCATTTCTTTGAATTAGAGAAAGTGTTACTGCGGAGGGTAGATGGGTCTCTGATTTTAGGGAGTTTAGAAAATACTACAGAGCATTCACTTTTGCTTTTCTTTTCTGGAATTAACATCATGTCCTTCCCTAGTAGAGATTCCCTTAGGCCACTTTGTAGAGAATACTGATTAAATGTGGCAACTCATTGACCCCTCTGAAAAAATAGCAAACTTGGCAAACCAGTGTGTGTGAATTAATACCTGTTTTCTACTTTTTCTGAACATTTTTCATGGGAAATTTCAAAGGTATTCAAAAGTAGAAAAGAAATAGCAAAATGAACCCTCTCTGCATATAACCCAACTTCAACAACCATCAGATCCTACGAGTCTTATTTTATCTCTAGCATCCTGACTCTGGATTGGTTGGAAGCAAGTCCAAACACCACCATAGATGGTGTCATCTCAGTTATTTTGCAGCTGCAGAAACCATAAGTGAGCTTAACGCTTACTCTCCTGACCCATGAAGTGGAAATGGATTGGGGTAAGGGTAGAAATCTTGTTCTTTTGAGGAAGATTGTAAATGTAGCCCATTCCCTCTGAGTAGATAGAAACCTCGCCACACCTCAACCCACCTCACCTCCTGTCTTACTTTCCTTCTAAGATTAGTTAGGGTTGGGGTACATAGGGAGCCGTCAGCCACTTTCCTCCTAGTCATTTTATCACCCAACTTGAAATATGGAATAAAGAACCATCAGTGCCCTGCAGAAAAACGCACATGCATACCCTCACACACACACACACACACACAACCCACAAACTTCTGCTCTAATCAGTGATACCGACAGGACTGCTTCCTCAAGTCATGTTGCCCAAAAGAGACCCCAGAGGGGCATTTGCTGGTGCTGAGAAATCTCATTAAGTCGAGTTTCCCCATGCCTGTGCTTGGGGTGAGTGGGCCAGTGGGCCGACGGACAGGCAAAGGGTACTTCATGCCTTTCCCACTTTGTTGTTCACTTTTTCCCCTGTGAATACAACCATTAAGTAGGTTGAATAGGCCTCTTTCCATCACAGCTACTTCCTTTCCTAATAAGAATGACAAGGAAATTGGATAAAATTGGACTCCTTCAATTCTGAGACACTTTCAATTGAATCTTAAGACAAGCAGTTTTAGAAAACTTAAAATACTTTGACTGTAAATGGCACCGTACATAGAAATGGCATCGAATTAACCAAATGCAATTAGCTGAAAGGAAGGCAGTAATGGTGGAAAAACTGATGCAAAGTGAAGCAAAATGGCTCAGTAGGATCTGACATTCAAAGGAGGTTAAAAGCTATGTTAGCCAGAGAGAAAAGCTAAAAGGCTTGCAGAACTACAGTGCTAATTGAGAAAACGGAGAGAGAGTTCCCGACCCAGAGCTGTGATAAAATCCCTGAAAGGAGAGACGTCAGCACTTTATGTGTTGGAGTGTCAGAAAAGGCGGGCTTGTCTTAGATTAGCGGCTGAGAAGTGCGATTCCTTCAGAAGGATTGGTCTCTTTTGTCCTCCCAGACGCCCCGATTTACTTGGCAGTGGTGCCAGGTCTGCCCAAATCAGGAGGAACCCCCGCAGCACTAGACACACAATCATTTGCCAAGAGAGGTGGGTGAGCCCGACATCTGAAAGGCAGGAACTTGTTAACATGAAAAAGTCTGAATGAAAAGAGCCCCCCCGCCACAGGACACACGCACACAGCCTGCCACAGATCACGTGCGCCACTTTGCAAATCTAACGTGGAGATTTCAGAAAATGAACACTATCTGCGGCCCAATTTTGGATTTATCAGAGGAATCCCACATGCTTTTCTGCATTTGACCTCTAACAATGAAGCTATGTTCCTCCTTTCAGAGGATTTCCGAAACCCGCATCTTCCTCTGCTTCATCGCACATATGCTATCGAGCCGCCCGCATACATGGCAGATGCAGTGAGGGGCACTGGAGATTCAGGTGTAAAGGAGGGAACCCAGCCCTCGAGGTGCTCACAGTCTGGTTCTGGGTGGGAAACGGCTCCAGCAGAGTGGGATGAGGGTGTCCAATGGCCGGGGGAGCAACAGTGGCAGAAGACAGCACAGGAGGGGCCAGAGAAGCAGCCTGACTCAGGGACCATCTAAGCTAAGCATCCTCAACGTCATTCTTCTCCATAAGATCGGGGACGGGGGGCAGCAGCAAGATGGGGGCATGTCTTACCAGCCCGTCTTGGTGGGCTGAGTGAAGTGGCACCATAGACAGGTGAGCTCACAGACAGGTGAGCATCATTTGGTAAATCAGTGGGAGGAAACAAACCCCAGGGGTGACTTGAGTCTGTGTGGTCCAGAGCATCACACATAACTCCCGGGGCCATGGTTTTTATTGCCACCCTCCTTTCATTTTCCCCGCCCACCGATTTTATTAAGAGTGCTTGGGAGCCATCTCAGACAAGCAGCCAGGTGAGGGAGGAAAGCGACTGAGGACACATCCACTTCACCTGGACGCTGCTGACTCAGGATGCGCCCACGTACACGCAGTGAAAGAGTATCTCCCAAGCACACCAGCCTCTGGGGCAGCACACCGAACATCCTGCTGCCCACTGAGGCTCAGCATCAGATGCATATTTTCAGCAGGTGCGGTGTTATAGTAGCATTGCTATTTGCAGAGCAAACAGTGAAACACGAGTTGTGTGTTTAGACCAGGTGGTGGCAGAAGGCAGTGCTCCCACAGGGGGTCATTAACAGCAGAGCCAGGAGTTAGTCCTCCAAGCTCGGCAAGCATCTCCGTTGCCAAAATGGCAGGTTCTAATAAGCCTCAGAAATGCAGCCTCACCTCTCCTGGAACCAGAAGCCCACGTCAAACAGAAGCGGGGCTCACAGCTGAGTTTCAGGCTCTCAGGTGTATTGAAGGAATTTAAAAGCCATTAAAACAAACTAGGGGAAAAGAATCGAAGTTTGGCGGAAAAAAAAAAAAAGATTGCCAGATTATTTGGACAAACTGCAGCTTTATTATCAAGCAGTTACAGTGACCAAAGCATCATCAACCAGAAGTCTACCTGTTCCAATGGTAAATAGATAAGAATACATCTAAATGTTTCCATTTAGTGTCTGTGTTCACGTGTATGCTGCTGAAGCAGTCTTAAAGTTGCATGAAAATAGGTCTTCCTGTACATCCGATCTGCTTGCAGTGGTGCAGAGACCAACACAAGTCATAGCCTGTGTCCGTGTGACAGTGCGTTCCAGATACGTGGTATCAGACGAGCGCTGTTTACAGCCTCTGTCACAAACGTGCTTTCACAGAAGCTGAGAGCAGAGCCTCCAGTGTCAATGAGGTTTCCATCTATTGCCCACTTTCCCTTCCCCTGCACAATTGGGTTCTGGTGCTCAGCCCAGGAGAGAAGGTTTGAGTAGCAGAACTTGATAGAAAAGAGACAAAGGTTCATCCATTTGGCCACTCTCTTTAACACAGCTTTTTGTCACAGCAGGAGATGGCAACTTCATCTACTCCCAAGCTGATGAAAACCAGAAAGGCAAAGTGGCTCGCCTGGTGAGCCCTGTGGTTTATTCCCAGAACTCTGCCCACTGCATGACCTTCTGGTATCACATGTCTGGTTCACACGTGGGCACGCTGAGGGTCAAACTGCGCTACCAGAAGCCAGAGGAATATGACCAGTTGGTCTGGATGGCCATCGGACACCAAGGGGACCACTGGAAAGAGGGGCGTGTCCTACTGCACAAATCTCTGAAACTTTACCAGGTGGGCCCTTCTCTAGGATGGGGCGGATAGCTGTTTTGGGGTCTCTGGGGTAATATTTGAAAGTTATGCAAATGAGATGCAGAAAAAAATTCCAAATTTTATTTCAGGTGTTTCGTGAACCTGAGATACTGCTGCAATGATGGTAATCTCAGTAGCATATTTCACAGTCTCCTAGATTACAGACGTAGGACCGACTGCTGAGAAAGAAGGGAAAATGCTACTCAATAATTATTTGGGGCTGTCACAATGAACATTCCTTTAATTTGCTGCTTTTTTCCAGTTTTAAATTCTGTATCATACAAAGATACAGTGAGGAGAAGTTTTATGCCATCCCCAAGCAGTTAATATGGATTGAAGAGCAAATCGTGTGATCGTTCGAAATCTCACGAATTTCATTTACGTTCTGTGACTTGAGGTGAACAAGCATTTGTAAGCACTGTTATCTGGGACCCAACATTTAAATACTGTGAAAACGATCTCATTTTGTTAGGTGATTTTTGAGGGTGAAATCGGAAAAGGCAACCTTGGCGGGATTGCAGTGGATGACATTAGTATCAATAACCACATCCCTCAAGAGGACTGCACAAGTAAGTATGGGTTGCTGTAGAAACCAAAGCAGTGCTTGCTCAGGGCACGTGTCTTTCCACTGAATGGTCTTTGTTGTGCTCATTTGGACCTCGAATTTTAATGTGGGCTATAAGCACATCCTATAGAACGCATGGTCTGGTGCAACAGGGCATAAGGCCAGGTCAGTCTACCTTTAGCTGCCCCATTATCTAACCTGGTTCACTTAGAATGTCTGGTTGGTACCCACAAAACTACACAAATAATATGCAATCCAAAGATCATAGCAAAGAAGAAGCTCACAGTTTCCAGGCTGTGTACGCCATGCCTAAACATTGTGATGAGAAGCGGAAAACTCAGACAGCTGGATAATTCCAAATATCTGAGTGTGTCCACAAGCAGCAGGCCTTTGAAATTCTTTATCACAGTGGATTTAATGAAGATTACAATGTGAATGAATCGTAGACACCATCATTCTTCGCTTTATTACAAATAAGTAGATGTTTCTGACTCTAAAAACAGTTGAGTTGACTCAAAAGAATAAAGGAAATTTAGAGACTTTGCCTAGTATTTCAGAGTTTATGGATTTCATCGGTCTGGTGTATATGAGTAAGAATCTGACGTAGGAAACCAATTCATTCTCGCGGTTCTTGATACGTAATTATAAATAGCACCACTAATGGCAATGTAATAGCACAGTAATTAGTCTTAAGCTCCATTTGCTACACTTAAACTTTTGTTATATATCATTATATAATAGAATGTTAATTATAACAAAATGGAATAACCCTATTGGGCAAATTTAAGACAAAGGAGGCCTGTCGGCTATAATGGGTTTTTGGTCATTTCGGCAATTTGCAAAGCTTTTATTATACAATGTATTGGATATATGTAATCCCTAAAGTGGCAATAATTTGATAGGGTTGATTGAAGAAATTGGGGGGAAAAAGAGGACAGTCTTACCCAAAGACTGCTTCCTGCCACAGTACTTTGCAGATCTTCACAGAAAATAAGGCTTAATATTTAAGTTGCAGCTACTTTACAAATTCCCCACATCCAGGTCTACACAGTTAAAATGTATGTTTCATGCAGTTACACAGGGCACGTACTGCTTGCTTTCCTATTCCAAGATGAGAAGGTTGATGGTGATGTTTTTGGAATGGGAGAGCAAGCTCTACCAGCTGAAACCAAGAAATACATTCAATCTGGTTCAACAGGTTTTCACTGGCCACCTTCTATGTGCAAAGCAGCATCCCAGTGCTACAGTGAATGTATAGAAGCTAAGACAAGTCCGTGAGCCTTTCTGTTTTCATGTGACTCATCTACTTAGCTGTGCTTACTGCTGGGCATTATACTCACAGCTAAAGTCACAGCTAAAGCACCATTAAAACTTTGTGTTGCTGTAACAATGAAAAGGCGTCTAAGATAATTCTACAATTATTCGACAGATATATTTCCTTGAATATTTAGCCATGGATGCTGGGAGATTATCAGCTCTTTGTTAATTATTCATGCATTAATAAATATTTATTGAGTCACCGCGTATGTTCTGAACACTGTTCTAAATGCTGGGGACATAGAAGTGAACCAGGTCCCTGTGTTCTACTCAGAACCATAAGGGATACCAGAACTCCACTCCCTCCAGATGCTTTCTTTTTTTTGGTAAGACACAGGACACAATCTCTGGCCTTAATGAGCTGACATACCATATGAGAAACTAACACTTACGAAGCAGTTATCTACAAAAGCACAGGATGGTAGCCATATGTGCAACTCCACTTCTGTTTTCTATTTTCACCAGATTTCCCCACACTCCAAATGCCAAAACCATTTCCCTCCTCCCTGCTCTTCTCCTAAGACAACACACTCTGCTCCAGTAGTGCTTCCTGGATTTAGATCTGACACCAATTCCCTAGTCATTTAACACTGCCTCTCTATAGCTCTCCAGTTACTTGGTGGGGTCAGATTGTACTAAAAACTCCAAAGGAAACCCAGCAGAGCCATTAGTGGTGTGTGTGTGTGTGTGTGTATGTGTGTGTGTGTGTGTGTGTGTGTGTGTGAAGGTTTATGTAGTTTGTGTGTACTGTATTTGGTTGGCAGTTCAAATATCTCTTTCAATTTTGTTTGACTTGTCAGAACCAGCAGACCTGGATAAAAAGAACCCGGAAAGTAAAATCGACGAAACAGGTAAATTTGTCTTGCTGACCGATTTTTAAAATATTTTACTGTGGCTTTCAGTATATTTCTGAAGAAGCTTTCTGGAACTCTGGTGTATCAAAGCAGCTCACATGAAATAAACACCCGCATCCGTGGTACTGTGCCTGGGCTGTCGTCAGAGTGCCCTCTCCTACCTGCTCTGCAGACTTGGGAGCCTCACGCCGTAAGAGGCGCAGCCTGTGTAGGGGGGTGAGCCCTGGGGACGTGTGCTACCCTGGCCATTCCCTGCCTGAGCTGCAAGAGGGGACCCAGAGGGCAATGACGTGAAACACTCTCATTTTGTAACTATGGGCACAGGAAACTAGTGAAGATTGTTTCTTACCCAAAGACCTGCAATAATTTTCATATAATAATTTGAAACCAGCCCAAATTCTTGTTCCTGGTTTATATCCAGCTATAATCTTTAGAGACCGGGAACCCAATTTCTGTGATAATCTGTTTTGTTTGGGCCATCTGTTCCCAGCCTCCTCTACTGAAACCCTCGTTTTGCGATAATGATCACAGTATTGATGACAATGATGCTGACGATGCTGATGGGGGTTTATTGAGTAGCTAGTATGTTCCAATCGCTTTACATAAGTTATCTTATTTAATCCTCACAGCCGCTCTCTGAGTGTATTTATCCCCATTTTACAGATGAGATTGAAACTCAGAGCAGTGGCTTGGCCTTAAGTAACACAGCAAATTACATGGTAGCCTCGGACTTCAGACCGATTAACTCAAAAATGCGTGTTTTCGTTGAACACTGCTTTGTGATCCAACGCAAGGCGTTTGTTTGGTCGGAGTTAGGCCTTGCCTGATATTATTTTATTCCCAGAAGTCTCTGCGCCTCCTGCCAGCAGTGGTGGTGTTGGACACTTGCCCCAGCGTCACTCACAGCTGCTGCCGGCAGTTCTGTGCCCTATCCATCAACAGCAGCACCTGTTGCCACTAGAAATGTGGACCTACTATAGCCAGACTTGGACTTGATGGAGACAAATAAAGATGGCCCCATGTCTGCGGTTGGTCATATTAACACATGACTCATTTAGCTTAGTTATGTAGTCCACACTGGGTTGTAAACTTTATTAGAGGTTGTTTCAAAACAATGTTGCATCAAGGGAGAGAACATTAATATTGTCCCTATGGCTTGTTTCCCCCTATTTAGGGACTTGCGTCTCATATTTTTAGTTTTCTTTGATTGGAATCCTTGTTGATCAGAACACCATTAAGTAAACACCAGGCCTGTTGCACATTGACATTTTCTCTCATTTCTAGTCCCAGGTAATGAGAAGCAAAGCTCCCGTGTTAGTAATTTCTCATGTTCCACTCTTAAAAAAAACATTTCCCCAGTGCCCGAGCGCAGAGCTGTGTGACCATCTGCAGCGAAACCACCAGGGCAGCAGAGGTGCTGATTATTAAATGTGTTCTATTCAGCACAGCACTGACCCAGCTTCTAGACTGGAGCCATAAGCCACTTTAACTGTCAGCAGCAGGCATGCCCTCCTTCTTTCTGAAAGCCCTCTCCTTCGTGAGTGAAACCACCGTTGACTCAAGGAGGAAACTTGAAGGACAGCTTGGGCGGGTTCCTCGTGCCGGGTTTTGGGATCAGGCAAAGGCGCCAGGAATGGTTAAATCCCCCTCTAGACAAATGTGTGACGAAGCATTTTGCAAAGTTTACAGACCTCTTATCTGGCCAAGGACGATAAATACAGATTACAATCTCACAGATGGCAGGCTGCATGAAATCGGAATTAGATTAGAACTGAACCCTGAGTCAGTGGTTTCCATGCGCTAAGCTTCCTGTCAGAATCGCAGCACCAACACCCAATACCCTTCCCTCCCACCTTCAATTCCCAGCAATAAGTCAAACCTAAACGTTGGTGTTTCTTGGCGATGGGGGAGCCAAACCCCCGCTGCAGAAATCCCCCACAGGCTCTTGGGGAGGACAGCCCAGTCCGGACGTGTGCTTCACTCCTTTCTCTTTCCTCCTTCTCCATTTCTCTGTCTACTGTCATCTGGTACGTTGGCAGCTCATGGAGCCGATTTCGTTTTTCTCCCCAGGGAGCACCCCAGGATACCAAGGCACGGGAGACGGTGATGAGAACATCTCCAGGAAGCCGGGCAACGTGTTGAAGACCCTGGACCCTATCCTCATCACCATCATCGCCATGAGTGCCCTGGGCGTCCTCCTGGGCGCCGTCTGCGGGGTCGTGCTGTACTGTGCCTGCTGGCACAACGGGATGTCGGAAAGAAACTTATCTGCCCTGGAGAACTATAACTTCGAACTTGTGGATGGCGTGAAGTTGAAAAAAGACAAACTGAATCCACAGAGTACTTACTCGGAGGCATGAAGGCAGACAGAGGTGACCAGGCGAGCAGGAGAGTGGAGCGGAGGACAGAGCTTGAGCTGGGGACCGGCTGATCTTTCACTGTTCGGGCTGGGAAGTGCGTTAATGATGCCAAGCCAGGTTTTCTCAGGAGCTTCGATGAGTTCGGCCGACAGACATGAACGACTTAGCTGTGTTAACAATCGGAATCCTGTACAGTCAGCTTCCTTCTGTTGGTTTCTTTTGAATAATCAAATGCTGGTGTTGAGACCAAGTATGATTGACTTAATAGTTCATTTGGACTCCCCTTTCCCTTCTCTCTCTCTCTCTTCTGGATTCTTTTCGGAAACTGCAAAATCCAAGATGCTGGCACCAAGTGTATTCAGTGGGGCCCTTTTGACGGACATGCTACCTGCAGCCCAGTGCCCAGAATATATTCGAGTAACCACATTTCAGTGGACTCCGGAAGCTGGCCTTGTGTATCATCGCCCGCGTTGTGCATAGGCAAAGAAGGAGTAGGATGTTTTCAGTTAAAGTACCGTAGCCTCAGTACCAGTCTAGCGTGTCAGCTCTGTTTACGAAGCAATACCGTCAGATTTCCTCGATGTTTTCCAGTGTTGTACTCAACCTTGTGCTGTGAACTCCATACAGAAAACTGTGCCATCACCAAACACTGCTGGCAACTGGGTGTGATGCCGACAACCACAACGAAGAATCCTTGGCACTGGCTGGTCTACGTCCTCTCAAGTGCCTTTTTGTTTGTACTGGTTCTCATTGTGTTACATTAACCCGCCCTGTTTCTCGCTGGTGAAAGCCCTCCTCTTGAATCAGACCCTGGTGGCCCACTGACTAAGAAGAAAGTATATTTTAGTGTGAGATATCAGCCTCCGGGTAGGCAAGGGCTCCGAAGATTTGGCAACGTGGCTTAATTGTTCTGCTTTTTCCGTAGTTCAATTTCATGTCTCTTGACCCTTTTGTATAAAGCTGCAATATTCTCTTACTGTTCTTTCATATGGAATGTATTTTCAAATGTAAACTCTTTCTCTCCTATCTCTCTGTCTTTTTCCTCTCTTAGGATTTAAGCATTTGCCATTATCCAGAAAAGAAACTTGCAGCTTTAACCTGCTGGTAATGGCGAACACTTTTACTAGACTTTATGTTGGAAAATAAATAAATAAGGGAAATTCCTAACTTTGCCCTCCAAAGTCTAACTTTGGTTTCCTTGTTAACTGGTTAAAGTGACAGTATCTTTTTTCCTAAGCCATTTGTCTGTCTATTCCAATCGAAATGATCTTCAATAGAAATGTTTGCATTTAATAAAAATAGTGATAAGTTGAGAGAAGAAATAATACTAATTGGCTTTCAAGTGAGACCCAAAGGAATAGAGTTCTCCCCATATCCAAAAACAGGAGATTTTTACATCCAAATACACAAAAATGACCCGTGAGAGCCTTCTTGTTTTGGTATTGAGTCAGATAAGGGAAGTGGAAGAAAGAACAGTTAATTTAAGAAAGCGACAATAAATCATGGTGCCTGGGGATGAAGTATTTTAAGATGACAGAGGGGAAGAAAATGAGTAAAGTCAAAACAAATGTTTTTAAAAATTCAGTCTGCAGCAACCCTGAAATAACAGAGACTTGAATGAATGCTTCTAGAAACTTCCAGTGCCTCACAAACAAAAAGCCTGCCTTGGGGCTGTTAAGACCTAAGCCTCCAATGGCACAGAGAAGTAAGTATCTTATCAGGCAGCATTGAATTAACCCAAAGAAGCTTTGGTTGTTTTCCGTGTATTTGTGCCATGCCGCGTTGTAGGTAAGAACTTCCTCCCTTCCGGCACTGCTGTAGGTCTCACTCGAATATATTTGTGGGAGTCACATTGCATCATGGAGGGGAAAGTCCATTCATCCTGGTCTAATTGAATTGAGAATGCCTTTTGTTTCCAGGAAAGTATTGATCACTATGAAAGAAGAATAGATTCTTATCCCCAGAGGCATCCATTCAGCCGTTATAATCGTACCAGGATGAAAGCATTAAGACTTGATTTACCTTTAAGGCAACAGACTTACAGTTGTCTTCAGCCAAGGAAAAATGATACTGCAACTTTAAATTTGAAAGTATCTTGCACTGATAAATATATTTAAAAATTATATGTTTATAAAGTTATTAATTTGTAAAGGCAGTGTTACAAAATGTTCAGTTTATATTGTTTTAGATTGTTTCGTAATTTTAAAAGGTGTAAAATAACATATTTTTTTCTTTATTGAGATCTATAAAACTTTCTGTAGTAAAATGTTTTCATTTTACTGGTATATTATTGCTTCATGTTTTGTACCATCATAAAATTTTGTGCAAATTTTTTTTACAGAAATTTTTATTTTCTATGACAATATGACACTTGTAAATTGTTGATTCAAAATGAACAGCGAAGCCTTAACTTTAAATGACATTTGTATTCTCAGACACTGAGTTGCATAAAAAACCACACAGAACTGAACTGTAACTTAAATTCCAAACTATGACTACTACATTCCAAAGAAACAGTTGAATTAAACATTTTCCTAAAATATCCCAAACCTGATGGCTTTTATTATATTAGCTTTGTTATTGTTAAAGACATTGGTATTATTCCAGCATCAAATAACTTTCAAGATTTTTTAAAGTTCTCTTTTAAAAATAATACCCTAATAAGGAGAGAAGATTAAGAAGACATTTCCTGAAAGAATATCAACCCAAACTGGATACTTGTCAAGATAAGGCATGAAGAATTTGGCATTATAAATGGAAAATTTTCAACTCCAAATCTTGTGTCAAATGTTTCTATATTCCATTTAGTAAAGTTTTTTTTTTAAATGAAATTCCCAAATATCTGTTGGTAAGTTTTGTTCTTGTAGTAAATAGATAATAAATCTGACAGTGTTTAGGCATGCAGCTATGCTAAATTTTGAGAAAGGGCAAAGTTGAGCTACTTGGTAATTCTTAGGAAAATTTCTTTTCCATCTGGGACTAAAATAATAGTAGTGGTAATAATAATAATAATAAAGTCAAGAGGGTAGGGTAGAGTAGAGTAAACCCTTAAGAAAGCTTGTTGCGGGCTTCCCTGGTGGCACAGTGGTTGAGAGTCCGCCTGCCAATGCAGGGGACACGGGTTCGTGCCCCGGTCCGGGAAGATCCTACATGCCGCGGAGCGACTGGGCCCGTGAGCCGTGGCCGCTGAGCCTGCGCGTCCGGAGCCTGTGCTCCACAACGGGAGAGGCCACGACAGTGAGAGGCCCGCGTACCGCAAAAAAACAAAAAAAACTTGTTGCAACACAACTGGCCTCCCCTTATCCCCACCATGTGCTAATGGTTCTTTCTTCACCTTTCTCTGATTATAGGAAAACTAAATTCTGAAGCACAGGGGTGGACTGCTCTGCACAGCTCTTCCCAGTGAATCAATATTCCTACTTCTCTCTGGACACTGACACCTTTGGCATCTTCCAGGATTTAACTAAGAAGAGGACATTTTCCCTATTCAGTGGAGTTTTAGGTCTCTCTGCTTAGAGAAAAGATCCAGAGTTGGGTAATCACTTTACTGAACTTAAATTCTATTTATGCTCATGGGTGTTTCCAGAAAACATGATGACTTACAAGGAGTCTATCAGAATTAATCCAGAGATACTTTCTGAAGAACGCTAAGGGCCATATAGATTAATGTTTTCTATTTCATTGTTTGAGAAAGCTTAAACATACATGTTTTTCACCCATTTCTTTTCCCTAGTTAGCTGCTAAGCTAGGCTTTTCTTCCTGGGTTTAATGAGCTAAATCACTGTAGAATTCTTCCCAAAGTCAAGAATTAAATAGGTCACGAGGATTGAAACATTTAACTTCAAACATGAAAATTATTTATTGTTCCATCTCCTGTCTTCCCTCCTAACATATTAATCACCACTTGGGCTGGATTGCACTTTATCTTTTTGCAAATCAGATGGATTTTGTAGCATTCCATAATGTTTCTGCTTCCCAGTGATAGAGCTGTTGTGTTGCATTGAAAAGCAGTTCTGCCAAGAATTAGCTCTATTTCCCTAAACTCTATCCACGAAGGGGTCTTAAGCAGCTTTTCAGCTCAGGGGTTGAGAAGCCAGAGGGAAGGGAGCTTCAAACTGAGTACAACTTAGCACCAAGAAGCAAGTGAGACCAGGATGATCTCTGGCATTTTTTTTTTTTAATATTCCAAAGAAACATTGCAAGATGATACAGATAAGAGCATCACGTTATCACACGTATGCCACTTCTTAGTAGCAGTAAAGTTCCCATTAACCAATTCTATCATTTTAGGAGAGAAGGACTAAACTCTATGGGAATCTTGTACGGTGATAACACTATACTTCTTAATATTGAGAGCATTCTATTTTCACAGCAGCTCTGGGAGCTAAGCTTTCTCATTATTCCACTTTATAAATGAGGATTGCAAAGTTTAGGCAGGTTGAGGAATGAGTCCAGCACGTATCTGGTCTCATCTCCCCCTCCATTCCTCCTGCCACGCCATAGTACTGCATGATCTCGACAGGTGCCCACAGAGGGACTGGCTACTCAAGAACCAGGAGCAACAGCACCACCTGGAGGCCTGTTAGAAATGCAGAGTATCAGGCCACACCCCAGACTTGCTGAGTCATTTTAACAAGATTCCCCAGATGACCCATACGCCCATCCATTCAGGTCTGAGAAGCACCGACCCCGCCTGCAGGTACACTAAGCTAGTGGTTCCAGAATTTGCCTGGTGGTTTTGAGACACTCCAAGACAGAGAACACATCACTGCGGGTTTCTCAGAGCACGTTACAGAAGAGCCTGAGCACAATGCAGCCTGGAAAACAAAGTAAAATTAGGAAATTGGAAATCCCACTTACTTAGCCCAGAAGCACGTTGCAGCCATCCTGCCTCATTGATGGTGAGAGCCCTACATGTGGACTTTTCTGAGAGGAAGAGAGTGCTCACAAAGTATGTTGCTTGGTGGAAAACTTAAAGTGCTATAGACCAAAGCGAATACTCTGTTACTCATCACGGTGCGGTCAGGAGTCAAGGGGGAGGACCAATTTGTGAAAAGCCAAATCTTCCTGTTCAAAAGAAGTTGCCTCATTCATCTCACACAGTTTACTACTTTCCAATGGCTTTAAAATCCTGAATGGTAAAAGTAGGGTGAACCCAATTTAATCGTTCTTCAATAATTTCTACTCTTGTTCCTTAGGGTCCTTATTACAAATAAGTGAGAAACTATCAGACAGTAGAGTTTTGTTGTCCAACGGTGACTCCCAAGAGAAGGCTTTTCTTTATAGAAAGATTGTCTCTCATCTCCACGTCTAACTAGAATGGTACCTATTATGATGTAGGAGTTCCATAAACGTGAAACATTCATAGCCAATACCAAATTTTATCACTGCCCTATTAATAGAGTTGGAAAGTCACTTGCTCTGGCAGAATGTTGGATTGAAATGGACCTGCTGTCTGGGAATGGTACAATTGAGTCTCACCCTTCGGCAGCTTGATTGAGATGACTTCTCGGGATGGAGAGCAGGTTCTAGTCTTTGTAATGCTCCTTTCAGTGATTTGGGCATCTCCCCCGACCATCACTTTTGACATGAGTTAACTTCGCACCCTTCTTCACGGCCCCGTCATCATCTTGCAGAGACGTGATGCTGGCAAAACTAACCATCTTGATGTAATCCTGTCTGGAAACCATTCCATGGCTTCTTAGGCTGTCACTGCTCTACTTTTGTCCAATTTCTGAAGATTTTCAATGTTTATTAAAATGCTTCTTGACTTTGAATATGCGATATATATTTTTTAACATCTTTATTGGAGTATAATTGCTTTACAATGGTGTGTTAGTTTCTGACTTATAACAAACTGAATCAGTTATACATATACATATGTTCCCATATCTCTTCCTTCTTGCATCTCCCTCCCTCCCACTCTCCCAATCCCACCCCTCTAGGTGGTCACAAAGCACCGAGCTGATCTCCCTGTGCTATGCAGCTGCTTCCCACTAGCTATCTATTTTACGTTTGGTAGTGTATATATGTCCATGCCACTCTCTCACTTTGTCGCAGCTTACCCTTCCCCCTCCCCATATCCTCAACTCCATTCTCTAGTAGGTGTGTGTCTTTATTCCTGTCTTGCCCCTAGGTTCTTCATGACCTTTTTTTTTGTTAGTTTTTTTAGATTCCATGTATATGTGTTAGCATACGGTATTTGTTTTTCTCTTTCTGACTTACTTCACGCTGTGTGACAGACTCTAGGTCCATCCACCTCACTACAAATAACTCAATTTCGTTTCTTTTTATGGCTGAGTAATATTCCATTGTACATATGAGCCACATCTTTATCCATTCATCTGTTGATGGACACTTAGGTTGCTTACATGTCCTGGCTATTGTAAATAGAGCTGCAGTGAACATTTTGGTACATGACTCTTTTTGAATTATGGTTTTCTCAGGGTATATGCCCAGTAGTGGGATTGCTGGGTCGTATGGTAGTTCTATTTTTAGCTTTTTAAGGAACCTCCATACTGTTCTCCATAGAGGCTGTATCAATTTACATTCCCACCAACAGTGCAAGAGGGTTGGTTCTCTTTTCTCCACACCCTCTTCAGCATTTATTGTTTGTAGATTTTTTGATGATGGCCATTCTGACCGGTGTGGGATGATATCTCATTGTAGGTTCGATTTGCATTTCTCTAATGATTAATGATGTTAAGCATTCTTTCATGTGTTTATTGGCCATCTGAATATCTTCTTTGGAGAAATGTTGGGAGGTCTCTTGTGGACTAGTGTCCTGAACTTGGCTCTCCCACCTCAGCGGCACAGCCCTGATGCCTGGCTGGAGCACCAAGAGCCTATCTTCCACATGGCACAGAATAAAAGGGAGAAAAATTAGAAAGAAAGAAAGAAGATAAAATAAAATAAAATAAAGTAAAATGAAATAAAGTTACTAAAATAAAAAATAATTTTTAAGAAAAAATTTTAAATAGTAAAAAAAACCTCCAAAACGGACAGAAAGAACCCTAGGACAAATGGTAAATGTAAAGCTATACAGACAAAATCACACACAGAAGCATACAAGTACACACTCACAAAAAGAGGAAAAGGGAAAAATATATATATATCTTTGCTCCCAAAGTCCACCTCCTCAATTTGGGATGATTCGTTGTCTATTCAAGTATTCCACAGATGCAGGGTGCATTAAGTTGACTGTGGAGATTTAATCCGCTGCTCCTGAGGCTGCTGGGAGAGATTTCCCTTTTTCTTCTTTGTTCGCACAGCTCCTGGGGCTCAGCTTTGGATTTGGCCCCGCCTCTGCGTGTAGGTCGCCGGAGGGCGTCTGTTCTTCGCTCAGACAGGACGGGGTTAAAGGAGCCGCTGATTCGGGGGCTCTGCCTCACTCAGGCCGGGGGAGGGAGGGGCACGGAGTGCGGGGCGGGGCTGCGGCGGCAGAGGCCGGCGTGACGTTGCACCAGCGGAAGCGCGCCGTGCGTTCTCCCGGGAAAATTGTCCCTGGATCCCGGGAACTTGTCAGTGGTGGGCTGCACAGGCTCCCCGGAAGGGGGGTGTGGACAGTGACCTGTGCTCGCACACAGGCTTCTTGGTGGCGGCAGCAGCAGCGTTAGCGTCTCATCCCCGTCTCTGGGGTCTGTGCTTTTAGCCGCGGCTCGCGCCCGTCTCTGGAGGTCCTTTAAGCAGCAATCTTAATCCCCTCTCCTCGAGCACCAGAAAACAAAGAGGCAAGAAAATGTCTCTTGCCTCCTCGGCAGCTCCAGACTTTTACCCGGAATCCCTCCCGGCTAGCCGTGGTGCACTAACCCCCTGCAGGCTGTGTTCACGCCGCCAACGCCAGTCCTCTCCCTGCGCTCAGACCGAAGCCCGAGCCTCAGTTCCCAGCCCCGCCCGCCCCTGCGGGTGAGCAGACAAGCCTCTCGGGCTGGTGAGTGCCGGTCGGCCCTGATCCTCTGTGTGGGAATCTCTCCGCTTTGGTCTCCGCACCCCTGTTGCTGCGCTCTCCTCCGCGGCTCCGAAGCTTCCCCCCTCCGCCACCCGCAGTCTCCGCCCGCGAAGGGTCTCCTAGTGTGTGGAAACATTTCCTCCTTCACAGCTCCCTCCCACTGGTGCAGGTCCCGTCCCTATTATTTTGTCTCTGTTTTTTCTTTTTTCTTTTCCCTACCCAGGTACATGGGGAGTTTCTTGCCCTTTGGGAGGTCTGAGGTCTTCTGCCAGCGTTCAGTAGGTGTTCTGTAGGAGTTGTTCCACGTGTGGATGTATTTCTGGTGTATCTGTGGGGAGGAAGGTGATCTCCACATCTTACTCCGCTGCCATCTTGAAGCTACTCCTCGCGATGTATTTAAAGCAGATTCAATCATTACCCTCAGATCATTTTCAAAATTTCTGCTGTGATTCATGTCCTCTATCTAAAAAGACCTTGTATCTGGAGTCTTAAACATATTTTTTCTTGGGTCAACTTTTAATTTTATATATATTTAAGTTACCTAAGTTCCTATGAGTTTTAAGAAGAAATACTCTTTCGGTCATCCAAATAACAAATCATCCCTTTGATTTATTTTCATGTATTTATTAGAAAGTTTGGGTGGTTGGAGAGGTCCAGGCAGTGACACCAGTTTGGTTTTGTTCTCTGTTCCCTAAGCACCCAGAGCTCGGACATCAGATGTGTGTGGTTCGGCTAATCGGTGAGCACATTATTGAATCTACTCTACGTAAACTTCTGAACTCCTTATCATCATGACTGCTACGATTTTCTGTGTGTTTACTGTGTACCAAGCCTTACTAGATGTTTCCATCAACCCTTAAAACAACCTGATGAATTGAGGTTACAAAAACTGAGGTTCAGAAAGGCTGAGCAATATGACTCATGTCTCACAACCAGTTAGTATGTAGCATCTGCAAGATTCAAACCCAGTTCTGTCTAACCCAAAGTTTGTAATCTGAGATGCTGCCCCACACGGCCTCCTCCGTGTGAAGTAATGGTCTCCTTGTTGCCAAATGTCAAGTGTTATCGGAATGCTTTGGAATGCCCAGCGCTGTGATCTCACTTGACTATTAGGCTGGGTATTAGTTTAACTATGCTGTGGTAGGAAAGAAACTTCCAGTTTTAGTGGCTCAACACATAAAGGTGTATGTTTTACCCACACGGAGTCTACTATGGGTTTGGTAGCTCTGCATGTCAGCCCTGTTCAAGGATCTGGGCTGTTTCCACCTCTTGCTGTAATGCCAGTCAGAGCATGGGCTTCTAGCCTTTGTGCCAGAGAAGACGAGAAAGTTTGTTCACTGTTTCTTCAATGCTGCCTGAGACCGACGTATGGCCCCACCAAACTGTGAAGGCTCTGAGCAAAGTGGGGAGTGCATGTATATCCCATAAGGAGTGGGTGTCGCTGCCACAACCCACAAGGGCAGTCCTGCTGGAGAAGGCGGACGAGATCATCCATGACCCCCACCACCTGGGGCAGTGAGGTGCCTCTCAGGCTGGAAACCAATCACAGCTCAGGGAGAAGAGTAACTTAGGGGGAGTGGGCAAATAAAATGAGACATCTCGTGTCAAAGATGAGACTCCTGAACATTGGCTTGTGAGGGGCCTCCTGCATGTGGGGACAGGTCAGCGGAGAAGATGTGCAGCACCTGGGCTAAGGGCCTGTGGAATTATTGCAGCCCTTCTGTCCAGAGACTAGGGAGGTCAGGAAGCAGTGTGTGAAAGGAGACAGGCTCCGTGAGTCCTGGGAGCACACTTTTTTATACTTCAAGTATGTTCTGTGTATTTCAACTTGAATCTCCCTTAATAACTAGCCACTTAGTATTAATTCATTTTAGTACTATTTAGTCATTTGTAAAGTCCTCGTGCATCTCAGCTGTCCAGATGGGAGACGGGGAAAAGTCTGTGTCCAAAACATAAGAAAGGAGGGCAAATTATATCCAGAGTCCTATCCCATCTCCGTTCCCTATTTTCTTTCTTTCCATAGAAATTATCACCTTTTTGTTTACTGTATACTTTACTCATTTATTTTATTATCCATCTACACTGATAGAATGCAAATTCCACGAGGGCAGTGACTTTCATCTGTTTAGTTCACTGCAGTTTCCACAGCATACAGAATAGTGTCTGGCACACGGTAAGTGCTAAATAAATATTTGCTGAATAAAGGAGCCATGGTGATTGGTTGGAATAAGAGAACTTTCATGGAAATGGGAAATGAGGGGAAAATTTAGGGGCAGGTTTAACCTACCAGGAGTTCGTTATGGAGCAAGAACTTGGAGGGTTCACATATCAAGATTTTTTTCTTAAACGACATTTCTTTCACACCCTACTGAAACGGACCAGGACCCTATGGTCCTTGCCCACCATGTCCTCAGACTACCTTATGTCTGTGGAAAAATTTTAGTCAAACAATAAGTTTAATCAGAGAAGTGAGAAATTACAGAAACAAGGGAAAACAGCTCCCGTGAGCTGTCTTATAGATGTTGAAAGCCCCACCAGGTGGGTGAAGTTAACTGCGTGATGTCCAGACTGTAGCCATGACATAAGCTTCCACAGTTCTGAGAACTGGACTCAAAGAAATGGGGAAAAAGTAACCCTGGAACTGAAGATTAACTACTTAAAACAATCAAGATGCCGATCAGACCTCCGATGACCAACGTCAAGATGACTGTCAGAGCTGACTGCGCTGTTTCTGCGTGTAGCCCCCTCCCCACATCTATAAAAGCTCTTGCCCACTAATTGTCAGCGCGGGAGTCGGCCTTTGGACAGGCCTCTGCCCCCTCCCCCGCTCAGGCTGCCGGCCTCTGAAATAAAGCAAACTTTCCTTCCTACCAACCTGGCCTCTTCATTGGCTTTACAGCGGCGAGCAGCCCTACCCCACTTCCGGTTACAGTTTCTGGCTCCCAACCTGGGGCTGCTGCACTCTCGCGACATCTGCTCCCGGGGTTTTCCCGAGATGAGCCGCCATGATGACGCGCCGGGATGGCTGGGAGGAGCCGCTGCTCGAGGCTCGCTGGCCCCGGGAGTGGGGTTTGCGGGGACGCTCCTAGCAGCTGCCGAAACCATGTGTTTGGGGGATCCTCCCTGTTTCTCCCCTGCTCGGCACTGGCTGTCAACGTACCCTTTTCCTTGGTGGAACAGAAACATGCATCTGGACATGCTGACGAGCTCCAAGACCAAGTAAGTCCACTGGTGTTTCCCGGGCAAACTTGTCTTTTGAGCACGAAGCGCTGTTGGGCATTTTGCCAGTTGGTTCTGACGTGTGTCTGACGTCGAGGACCATTTGTGAGCACGAAGCACTGTTGGGCATTTTGCCAGTTGGTTCTGACGTCGAGGACCATTTGTGAGCATGAAGTGCTGTTGGGCATTTTACCAGTTGGTTCTGATGTGTGTCTGACGTCGAGGACCATTTGTGAGCATGAAGCGCTGTTGGGCATTTTGCCAGTTGGTTCTGACGTGTGTCTGACGTCGAGGACCATTTATGTTGGGGACGTGTTTGTTTGGGACACCGTATCGGTCGTCTTGGAGGATTGGGACAGTTCTGTCTTGTGGTGTGTGAATGTATATTCCATTTGTGTGATTGGTATCTTTGTTGTCTTTTGTAAAATGATAAATTCAGGTTCAATTTATTAGAAAAATTTTAGCTATGAGATTATGACTAAAGAAAAAGAAAGATAAAATTTTAAACAATGTATGGCAACAGTATTCTTTAGACTCTGGAGAAAATTGGTTAAGATGAAACTCTTGAAATTCCAAAACTGGTTCTTTTCACATATGCAGTTAGAGAAAGCTGGCTTGATTAAAAAAAAAAAAAATTTCAGAATTCTGAATCCAAGAGAACAAAAGTTCCTAGTAAAAAACTTGAAGTTAACTCATATCATGTCCTTGAAATACAAAAACAGCCCACTTTGCCTGAGACTTCAGCCTTGGGTTAATTAGTAGAACTTCAAGCCAGGGGAAAAAAAGGAGGAAAGATATTTTAAACTGAAGTTTGTAAACTTAACTTACTCCAACTGTTATTAATACACTAATGAGCTCTGTATTAAAATATTTGATTCATGAATAAGTTTTAAGTTAAAGCTATGAGGTCTCTGTCTGGAGGCACATATGTCTATGTGTGATATTGCCATAAATAATAAAACAGAGATAAATTGGATAAAAGCTTTTGGATAAACACTTTCAGAGTAATTATGTTTCAGGGATGTTTACTTAAAAATAGTTTTTACAGATGCTGGTATAACAGACAGTTCAATTACTTGTTTCTTGGTTTTGTTAAGATTTTAAGGGTTAAAAATTGTAATATGTAATTAAAGCTACTAAAATGATAAGGGAAGCATTTCAGTGTGTGAAGCAAGTAAGATATGTGCTGTCAGCAAGAGAAGGTATAAAGAATGGAGATATTTTTTTGAAGAAAAAAAGAAGAAGTATTTTGTCCTAGAGCTGTTTTGCTTATATATGGGGAAAATAAGTGAAAAATTAATATGGGTCCAGAAAGTGATAAAAGGTTTGTGAAAAAGGAACTTTGAGAGAATTGTATATTGTCAAGTTTGATTTAGATTGAATTTAATTAGATAAATGAATTTTGTTATATATAGTAAGCTAGCATAAGACTGGAATTTGGTTTTCTCTCTCTGTTGAGAGAACAAAGTTTTTCTGGAATATTGAACTGCTTTTGATAACAGATTGTAAGTTTCTTTCTCTAGCTAACTTTGAGTATTCCAAAGGGCCCCTAGGCATCTCAGAAATATTAAAGTTGAGAATTCCCTGGTGGTCCAGGGTTGGGACTTATCGCTTTCACTAACAAGGGCACATGTTCAGTCCCTGGTCAGGGAGCCAGGATCCTGCAAGCCATGCCACATGGCCAAAAAAGAAACAAAAGAATATTAAAGTAACTAGGATTATTTGGTACAATATTATATGGAAAACATTTGGTAACTTTCAGATCATACTGCTGAACTGGGTAAGAAATTTAAAGAATTCTAATGGAAAGTTATTGTTTTGCTTCAAACCGTATTTTTGACCCCAGTGTTCAGGACTGAAAAAAAATGTCTTATGAAGTTATCACAGAGCATAATTACTTATGATGTGTATCACTGCTGGCTTTAAGTTTACTGCTAAAAGCACATGTACAATGCTTGTGTGACAATTGGGTATAAGTGCTAAAATGTATAGCCTGTAAAATGTTTCCCCTTCAGCAAACCTCTGTACTTGTTTGTTATGCCTGATTAGTTTCCCCCCAACATGGACAACTAGGCCAATATATAAACAAAAAGCAGGCCTAGCAACAAGGGGACATGAATGGACCCAGAGCAGGCCACTGAGCCACCCTGGCAATGCTGGAAAAAATATTGATTATCAATGCTTTCTATGGAAAGATTTGCAATTAAAAGGGGAAAATGATGGAAGAAATTTTCACATATTGAGGTATGGGGAAGTCATTCTGGCTTATATATGATTTAATTTGAACTTTAGGCTAACCAAAACAGTCTGTTTGTGGCCTATTAGACATACATTGTATGTCTGCTTTAACCATTAAGAAAAAAAAAAAATTCAGAGAATAATACAAAGATGCGTTTTGATTATTATCCTCATTATAATATGTCTACTAATTTTCAAATGTTTGTCCAGGTGGTATGACAAAGCAATCAAAGAGAGAGGTAATGTTTTCATAATATGAAATATCGATGCTAAACTTAGAACTTATCCTCACCTTATAGGATTTATTAAGTGATAAATCATCTGTGGTCTCATAGAAGCCTATCTCCCAGCAATTGTGGAAGACAAACTTTCTAGATACCTGGTTGAAAATGGCATATAGCCTGTGGTTTAGCCTGTGGGATGCCAACAGCAGTGATAAATTTTTGCAGCACAGCTGGGCTACCACAGGATTAGTTAGCAAAGCAGACCTCTTCCTGAGTGGTATTGCTTGAGGATGACTGAAGGTTCTCCAAAAACCTAGCTTTGACCCTTCTGTTCAAAAAGATAAAGTATAAATGTTTTCCCTTCTCCTAAAATTTCATTTTATATAAAAACATGATACTTTTAAAGTAATAAAATAGGAGTATGGCTAGAAAAACAAGTACAATGCAAAAGCTGACGAAATACAGGAACATAGCCAATGAATGAGATAGACTATGGGGCTTTTTAGCTAAAATGGTGAATAGTGCTTTGTCTGCATTACATAAGTGCAATGAAGAAAATTAAGCAAAGACGGAGATAGGGAATGCTGGAAGGAGATTTATAAATAGTAAAAGAGAAAATAGAGAAAAACAGTAATTTTAAAAAAGCCCCTTATGTCACTAACTTTCCCTCTTCTGATAACTGTGAAAATGAGATTAATATAGCAGAAAAATCAATTAAACATGGTAATGACTACAACCTACTTCACTAAACTTCAAAACCTAAAATGAAACTAACAGAAAACTCTAGAGCAGCCAGAAGCAACAAGGAGGTACAGCACAGCCTGGCTTCTCACCTGATTCTGCCCCTCACCCCGACCCAGGAGGGAGGACACACATGGGTGGCTCAAAGGAATCCCAAGGATGCTCACTAACAGCACCAAACCTTGAGTTATTCAAACTGAGAGGATGTTCCCATCTTTTTCTTTTTTTGAGTGAGGAGAAGTGGAAACTATTGAAAACTATTTTGTTTCCCAAAATAAAGAGGAAATTGGTGGGATGGGGAGAGGAGGTTTCCATGGAGCTCTTTGAATTGGGGAGCCATCTGAAGCCTAAGGGCACCCCCATCCTGGGAAGGAGCTACATCCCCCCATTAGGTGATGGGATATCTGGTGTGGCAAAGCCAACTCATGCACCAGTTTCTTCCTTTAGTGATAGAATCCCCAAATTTCACCTGCCCATCTGACTTCCCAGGAGAAAGACTGCATTTCCCAGACCCCCTTGCTACTCTGTGGCCATGTGACTATGTTCTTGCCAATCATATGGGAGAGAAAGTGATGCTTCAAACCTCAGGTTCCTGTCTTTTAAAAAAGTAATTATGCCCTTTCCTTGCTCTTTTTCCCTTCAACTGACTGCATGTGGATGTGCCAATAAGAGCCGAGTGCCACTGTAATGCATAGAAAGCTTGACAACAAAATAGAATAATTCAGGATCCCTGATGTGTCTGTGCCACCAAACCAGATGGCTTACATTCAATTAGTTACATAAGAGAAATACAAATTTTATGTTATTTAAATCACTGTTTTGGCCTTTGTAGTTAAACCAGTATCACATCTAGTACCTGATTAGATGTCTAACTTAGGATGTTTAACAAAACCTTAAAACTGAGCCCAGATATGCTAACAAAGACTGCACACCAACCAAGATGATCTTGCCTCTTTCCTTTCTCATTTTCTCACACTATAGGTCAGATATAGTGGGAAGAAAGTCAAGAATTAGCCATTCTGTATCAGAGCAAAGAGAAGGTCCAGGCTGAGTGATCTAAGCATAAACAAGATAAAAAGAAGCATCTTGGCACCAGGCAAACAAATAACAGAAGACACAAAAACAGCACAGAAAAAAAAAAAAAAGTAACACAATCTGGAAAAAAACATAAATCAAGAAACAAAAGAGATGTACTCACAATTACTTGATGTTATATATAGAATGTGAATAAACAAAAACATATAATTAGAAAATAAAATAACAGGATATGACAGAAATAGGGCTTTCAAACTTAAGCCAAATCGCTGAACAAACTAGCATCATTACAGGTTTAATAAATAACTTAATAAAGAGGAAAATACTTTTGAAAATAGAATTACTGGCAGAATTCATCCAGATCCGTAGTGGCCAAGGTAGGAATGAAACACAGCTCCTTCTAGAGAAACCTGACCCCAGAAATTCTCTCCCATTTGTTTTAATCTCTTGGTGCATGAATCCCTGTCTCAAGGACCATGCTTCCCTGTTTCTGTGCAGCTCCTGGAGAAGTTGTTAGTGAGACTCAGAATGGAGTAGAGAACAAAATCTCAGAGGGAGCTAAGAGAAAATTCAGGGATCTTGTAATATTAAATCATGGAGATGTGATCATCTGAGTTCCTGGCATCCTAGAGGTTCACATTTCATTAGCTCTTAGAGAAATGATATCAGAATATGATGCTGTCCCAGTGGGATTGAAATTTGTCATTTCCTATTGAGGAAAAATGTTTTTTTATTTATTAGGTGCCGAAGTGTCTGCATGTTATTCTAACTTATAAGGATAAAGTACATTCACGGGCTCACTGCTCTGGGGAAGGCTCTGGAGTGTGCAGTCACCTTGCACACTGGAGAGTGGGGTCTCCAGATGATGCCTCAGGCATTTTCACTCCTGGTACAAAGATCCTCAGAAAATCAGCTGGTGGCCATCTCACCCCAAACATGAAGGAAAGAGGAACGAAGGTTGTAGAGGGAACAGGGTAACTGAAATTGGTCGGCTGATTGAGGACAAACAGGAGAGAAAAGTCCTTCACCGAAAGTCTTCCATGGAATCTTGGGTATTTAAGATACTTCCAAAAAAGGATTCTTCAGGACTGATGTTTCCTGGAAATGCTGTATACAACTACATCCCTCTTTAAGAATCAGGCTGCTTTGATATGCTAATGTACACTTTAATCTTTCATTCAGAAGGCCCCACACTTATTTACCCGTGAAAAATATTTTGTGTACAATACTTCGACAATATCCTCATTCTGAGAAGTGGTTAGAGAGTAATAAACTAAGAAATAGATTTGGTTGCATGAACACAAGACAGGAACATTAGGCTAAGTTATGGTTGGAAGCGTTGCCCCAAGATGTGAAGTGTTCCTTAAGATCCTTTGTCCTAGTTGAGTAAATAAAGGACCAAGAAAACCTAAGAGAATTACTGATGAGGGAGACACAAACATATAGGAGTCGTAGGGAAGAACTCTAGACCAGAATTTACAGCATGTTCTCTATTCCTTTCTCTCAACAAATTCTTTATGCTAATGAGCCTAGAATTATCTCACATCATTATCCCCCTGCTTAATCACCTTTGATTACCTCTGTTGGGCGTCCATAACCTTGGGTTAAACAATGCAGACAGCCCCTTCCTCTTCCCTGACTGTGACAGTGTATTATAATTGAGCCATTTCTGTGTCTCTGGTCACCCTTGTATTCTCCAAAGTGTATCCTCTGTACATTAATTTGCTAGTTAAATATTGATAGCAAGCCTCTGCCTTAATATTTACTTTGTTGCTCCATTATTGCTACGCACAGGGTGATTATTTGTTTCTGTCTTCCCAGCCTGTTTAATCAGGACTGAGTCAACCTTCCCTATGTTTAACCTTCTCGTCCCATCATAGCAGGAGAGTGTTTAGGAGAGTATTCTGATATCAGCTCTGAAATGATTCTCTATGCTTGCTCGATGTGTGTGCCACCACAGCCAGTAGGGGTCAGAAGGGCATTTCTCTTGGGGTCAGGTGGTTGGTAGTGAGAAAGGAAAGCCCTTTCCTTGAGGGCTCGAACATCTCTCTTTGAACGTTGCCTCCTAAATGTAGCCTAAGGGAAAACCAGGACCAAGCAGGTAGCTTCTGTGTTTTTTATGGAATGTTGACCCTGGACCGCCTACAGCACAGAAACTTGCTATGACAGCAGGCACCCCATCCGCACAAGGACTGGGGAAAGTGTTCCTGCCAAAAACAGAGGCCTGGGTGCCATCTCTGCTCTTGACAGGAGTCTATTAAAAGCTCTTGGGCAAGTAACTGCACTCTCTCCATTTGCCTCACCGAGTCGTATGGAAGGATTTAGTCATAAGTGAACGGGAAGCATCTTTGAAAATTTGCTGTGCTGGGAAAGAAAGATGCATTATGGCATAGAAGTGTAAATATCATCCTTGAAGGCAAGCGGATCCTTCTGCTTTAATCCGGGTGGTGTCAGTGGCAGGCTTCAACATTTGTTTCCCAAACTGGAAGCTGTGACTGCCCCCAGCAGAAAGGCCACGGTTGCCTTTGGCATGTGCATATTTGGGGAGGGAGTAAAAACTAAATTTTAGACATATTTGTGTTGTTATCAAAAGAAAAAGGCTTAACAGATGTGCTCTGGGCTGTTTGCAAGCAGTGACTTAGGAATTTTCTTTCTGCCTCTCCACCCCCCAATAGAACGGAGGCAAGCAAGTGAATCTTCCAGAAGGTCACTATCTGATTTTCAGTGAGAGTGCCTTGCAGCTTAGAGACTTTAGGTAACATAGGTATCACATTAAGCACACAGTTTAAAGTTCCCCCAGTGGGTGCCGACTAGGCAAATTGTCCTTTGTGTTGGTAGAATGAATAGAGTATTGATGTTTCCATCTATTTCCCAGGTGGTTTCTCCCATCCCGAGTCCTGGGGAATTGAAGGCTTCTGTGGCCGGAGTGACATCTCCAGTCACAGAAACTGGAATCCAAATAGCCACCCTCCAAGTAGGCTACTCGTTTTGTGCTTGACCCATTCATCAGTGGTTTTTGATTATTTGAGATCCCTCTAAAACTCCATCTTCTGTCACCCTGCCATGCTTTCTGCAGACAATTGGAATACTCTCTTTCCTCTTGCTTCCTCCTCTTCGATTGATTGCCTTGGAACTTCCAACTCATTTTTGGAACTGCAACTCAAATTTCCCACTTAGTATAAGCCTTCCTGGTCCCCACGAGTGAGAGAGAGCCACCATCTAGGTCCCCATAGCCCTATGCACAGACTGTTTCTAGCAACATCACATGAACTTTATAACTATTTGTTTACTTTCTTTATTGGTCAGCCGGCAGACAGGAAAATCAAGGTCATTCCAGGAAGTTCAACAGGAGGAATTCAGTGCAATAAACTAGTGACAAAGGTGCTGAGAAGGTTGACAAGCCCAAGAGGGGACAGTGAGGCAATGCAGATTTTAATTACACTGGACAGCTGCTAGCTACCTCCTGGGGCTGAAAGAACAAAGGGAAAAGGAGCTGCTATCAGAGCCCAGAAGCCAAGGCTACTTGGCCAGATCTGGTTCATGGGAGCTGGCACCCCTGGGTCACCACCCAAAGCAGAGAGAGAGGGGGATGGCTATCCTGGCATCTCCTTAACACCCATCGTCCACTCTCCTGCTGGTGCTCCTACTACCTTGAACGTGACCTGAAGCTTTCAGGGAAAGGTCTAAGATTGGATCTGAGAGCAAAGAAGCAAGTGGCTAGCTCAAATACTTTTCTCCTTCAGTTGACAGTGAACTTCATTTTGGTATCCTCAGCACAAGATACTACATAGATCTGCTGAGCAAAGTACTGACTTAAAGCGAGATCTGTTTTCTTTCTTTCTTTCTTTCTTTTTTGCGGTATGCGGGCCTCTGTCACTGTTGTGGCCCCTCCCGTTGCGGAGCACAGGCTCAGGACGTACCGGCTCAGTGGCCATGGCTCATGGGCTCAGCCGCTCTGTGGCATGTGGGATCCTCCCGGACTGGGCCACAAACCTGTGTCCCCTGCATCGGCAGGCAGACTCTCAACCACTGCACCACCAGGGAAGCCCGAGATCTATTTTCTTTGTAGTCTTGTCAAAAGGGCTTATGCCTTTTTAGAAAAATAATATCAATCTTCTCAGCCTACCTTAAACCATTTTCTTTCTTTTCATCAAATTGAAAAGTTCTCTTTTTTTCCCCTTTAACTATGGTATTTCCATCTTTTGCAGGCTTTTCACAGTTCCCACATTCCCAGCATTCCAAGGGGATGATAAGAAGCTGCTGGTAATCTTGTTTGAAATTTGCATTGAGTTCCCTAGGGCCCTTCTCTGGAGGCCAGTCAGGCTAAGAAAGGAGCTTCTTTTGGATCAGACACTTTTTAAGTCTTTTCATTATCAATTCACCAGTACAGCACATAATGAGGTCTTATAGTAGCAGATACGGAATTCATTTCTCAGGCAAGTGGCTGAACTTGTAAGCTGCCAGATCGTGGACCATTATCTATAATTACTTCATGGGTATTCCACAAAGATCGTTTTCTTTGTAGGACTTAAAAAAAAAAAAAAAGGCAGGTCTCACTATAGGTTTGGTAGATTAAGCCCAGACCAAAGAAAGATAAACTAGTGTTGCTGTCTAAGAGGGGGTGTTTTTCTCCACCAGGACGAAATCATTTGCCCTCTGCCTTCACCAGGAAATCACCTTCAGTGAAGCAACTGACCATGACAAACGATTGTACATTTACTGGTCTCTGAAACTCTGGGTTCTTTGCTATTTGCCCACTTTTATATGCAGGTTCTCTGTCAGTGAGTTTCTATTTCAGTCATGACATTCCTCGGGACTTGCTTACAAATCAGCCAGCCAGGTGCCAGATTCCTCACACAAATGCAGGGAAAGAAAAAATCATAAGCTATTCCACGGAGAAACAAGTTCTGCAAAACTCAATGAGCGAGAAAAAGGTTGTTGCTTGAGGAAGACGGCTGAGAAGGTGGCAGAGACGTGCTGGAGCCCACTGGTACAGACCCCCGGAAAGCTGATTATGTGCGCCTCTTCCCAACTAAGTGTTCAGTGAAGTCATACTAGTAGCTTGAAATTGACCAGAGTGGGAATACTTACATCACAGAAATGAGCAAACACTACAAATCAGTGCTTTTTCCTTTTCCTTTCTTTTACTGAGATCCTGTAAAACATTTACCAGTGCACCATGGAGAGGGAAAGAATCTCATTTTTGCCAATCCTTGCCCTTTGATAAAGCCCATCAGATAAAGACCACCAGGGACACACCTGTAACCAAACAAATTTAGGTTTATAACTTGCTACACCAAGGGGGATGGAACACCACAGGAGACGTGGGGCCGCTCATCAAGAAGGAGTTGGGGCGATGGAGGATGATTTTTAAGAGGGACTGGGAAAGAGGGAGCCTCTTTGCACTGGAGGCTGCCATGCTGCAGGCAGTTTAGAAACCGGGAGAGCAGTAGTTACTCATGGGGAGGAAGGATGAAGTGAGGCTGCGGGAGTCATTGGGAACATTGTCATTAGGTAAGAAAAGCAGTGATCGCTCCAAGGAGGGAGGTCCCCATCATTTCCCAGCTGTGGTTTTGCCCTGGGAGGCACCCTGTGTAGCCTCAGCCAGATGCCATCAGAAACTTGTTTTATTTAGGTTGTGTTGGAACATCACAGTCTGATTACCAGCAGTGCTAAGAAGTAGACTCAGGGTCCTGTTTCCTTGGAAACTGCCAAGTTGAGATAACTGTGGAATGTTGTCTTCAAATGGAAGCAGCACCAAGGCTGCTTCCCTGTGTCAAAGTGACCCACAGACTCAGAGCCTCCAGGCAAGAGCGGCCGTGCATTCCCACTGAAGTGAATCAAACAGCAAAGCTTTTGCCGTCTAGGATGTGAAAAACTGTCATCAGTGAACAAAAGTGTTGCCGAGGTTCACACGTTAGCAGCCTTTACCTGCTCACCGTTGCTTATTTCACCGGTCTGGCCACTAAATTCTCAGGGAACATGGTTGCATTTTTACTCAAAGGAAGTGCAGACGCAGGGGAAGCTTTTAAGACTTGAACAGTTTTATGTCTTAAACACCTTTGTCTCCAGAACCGAGCACAGGTCCTGATACAACATCAGTGCCTAATGAATGCTTATGAAATTCAGTCCTAGGGAATGCGGTTATTAGGCAGAGAAATAGGACTCTTGGCACTGCTTGAGCCACACTGTTTAGACAGTTCTACACTCTGCAGGTTTACAAGTTGTTTGTTACCACCACAATCAAGTTCCTTTTTCTGTAGAAAATGCCACTCCAACCTCTCACGGATAGGAAGGAAAATATGGTGTCTGCAGGTGTGCCCTCTAGGTGTGGCCCTTGCTGCAAGTAAACATGAAGTGTGATCTTTTTCTATAGGTCTCATCCACACAGCCACAAATCCCCAGAAGGTTTCAGCAGTGTTGCTCTTATTTTGGTCCACAAACCACCTGCAGCTGGATCACCTTGAGACCTTGCTTTAAAAAATGCAAATTTCCATCTTGGGGGCACTAAGGTTTGAGAACAGGTGATCCAGATGGTATGATTTTTTTTTTCCCGTAAGTTCTGTTCATCTAATAAATCAGCGGGAATGTATGGATTCACTTGTTCACTCAACCAACATTTCCTGAGTGCCATGGCTACAGGAAAAAGACACTCAGGGATCTTACAGTCTTCCAGTAAACTCATATGCCAAGACTATTTACCCTGATCTGAGAGAGATTTTGTTTTCCTTTATTTAGACCAAAAAGAAAAAATGACATCACGCTTCCTGACCAACAATCAGAATTGCTAATATTTACAAGCTAAGCTGTTTACAGCAGTTACTTCTCAGAGGATGGGATTGCTTGGGAGTGGGAAAAGAAATATACTTTATTACACTGACCCAGGTTTTCTTTCCTCCTGCACCCCAGTCCACCCTCCATGACACGACCCTCAGCTGATAGCTCAATGCAGAGTCTGGTGCCCAGTCGTTGGCCCCACCTGAGCAGCCTCCCATGGAGGGCCTGCTTGTCCCATCCCTTCCAGACTCCGAAGGTTGGATCTCACCTGCTCGAAAGCTGGCAGGGCAGGTGGTGTCCCACCTAGAGCAAACTTTGACTAATGAGAAGCAAGACAAGCAAGAGCCATCAGAGAAATATCTTGCCAACCCACTCCAAACACACACACCCATGGACTGTTCCAGGCACGGGCCTCCCTGGGAGAACACCCCTAGGTACTGGCACATAAGCTTTGCCTCAGGCTCTGTTTTGCAAAGAACCCAGGCTAAGACATTGTCCCTATAGCACTTTCTAAAAATTAACTTTCTCCCCAAATTGTCTATTAAAATATTTTAAATGTCTAGCTTTGGTTTTATGAGTAACCATGTCCATCTCTCCCTTGACATCAGGGATGGTATTTTGCTCATATTTGTTTATCTAGCCCAAGGATCATGCCTTCAATAGAGTAGGAATTCAATAAGCATGCATTTAATTGAATAATTTGGAGGCTTGCAGTCAGAATTACCGGGTACCTGGTGCTATCTTTGAAATGGGCTTGATCCCCTTAACCATCAGGTACCTCAGCTACCCTATGTCATCATGCAACATTAGAGGTAAAAAGTGAGTGAGGGGCTAGTGAGAAGAGAATAACAGAGCTTATCAATTATAAATTTCAAATTTCCAAAATGAACTGCTGAGGGCCCTGTGATTTTCCCGGGCTGTGACAGTCACCTGTGCACCATGGGCCCCCGTGAATCACCTCCATACAAGAGCAGTCAGTTGAAGTCTTTAGGAGGCTCAACCCATACAAGCGTGTCTCGGATTTTAATATGCAAATCACCACAACCTTATCTTTCAAAGGACTTTTCTATTTCGTAAATTTTCATAAATTGAGAATACTCTGGTTAATTTATATCAAACAGGTATTTGCAAAAATCCAGTCAAATGATCTAGGTATGGTCCCCAGAGTTAACTATAATCAACTCTTTTGATTTCCCTCAAGTATTTACAGTTATATTTCTAAATAATATATTGCTATTTCTAATTCTTGATTTGTCAATTTGGACATTAACTTTAAATCCCACCATGCTATATAAGAACTTACCTCTCATGCCCCGTATCCCTGCTGCCTCCCCCCACCCTCCCAGTGCAGGTTTATCACAGTATTGAGTTATATCAGTAGTCAGTTGGGTATCATTATACAATTACCATTCACTACTGAGCCCATTAGCACACAGGTCAATACTCCTTTCCTACACAGTTCTCTTCCTGTTGTTAATGATTATTCCATTCAGTTCATTTGCCCGGTTTTCTTTGTATGGATCCCAGTTTCTCTCCAGATATTCCAGTAATTCTGTCACATGTGTATATGTGCTCCTGTCATACACTTATCCATCTCTCCCCCCAACCACAGTTCTGTTAGGACATGGCCTGGGCTTCCTGGGAGATGCCTAACTGAGCACCTGTCCTCCTGGGACTGCTCCACTTTGGGGTCCTCTGTTTCTTAGATTATTTACTGTCCAATAAGTTTCACTGTAGAACAAAGACTTTGCTAGTATGTAGGGCCTCAAATTTTCCATTTCCCTAGGAAGCTGTTGGAGGATGTACTCCTGCCAAAGGAGAGAGTAAACCAAGAAACAGGAAGTCAGAGGCCAAGGACACAGGGTCTCAAAACCAGGAGAATAAAGAAAGGAAGCTGAGTCACTTGTCACTTCTCTGGATAGTCCTTCCCTGCTGTGACAGACTCTCATGCTGTCCTAGGAGCAGATGACACCAGGTACCCACACGTCAAATCCCCATGATGTACACTTAAATATCTTACATTCTATATGCCAGTTATACCTCCATAAAGCTGAAATTTAAGAAAAGGGAACAGAGGAACTGAAAACGTTTTTTATAAAGTGTTTGATGGCAAAGACCGTTTCTTAGTCTGACAGGCCTACAGAGCAGAGCCTTAGGGAACAAATAATCTTACAAGAATTCAATTCAGCCTGCAAAAATGTTATCCTCACATTCTTGTCGAACTTGGCTGAGCCTAGAATTTTAGGCTGGAAATCATTTTCCCCGGCGCATGGAAGGCACTGATCCACGTCTCCAGGCTCTCCGTGTCACTGTGGAGACACCAGTGCTGTCCCCATCCCCCATTCCAGTCCTTTGTGTGTGACCTGTTTTCTGGAATCTTTTAGGGTCATTTTATTACCCAGGTTTCATGATGCTGTCCTCTGTGCGAGTCTTTCTTCAGCCTTCAGTGTGTTGCTCTGAGCACATCATGGGCCCTATTGATCTAGACAACATCATGCCCTTTAGTTCTGGGAAATTTTCTTGTATTAATCCTTTCGTAATCTATGCATTCCATTCACTCTATTTTCTGTTTCTGGAACTCCTGTGAAGTAGATGCAGAACTTCCTGATTCAATCTATAATTTTCTAGTTCTTCATTTCCTTTTCTCCATTTGTCCTTTTATTTTTTTTTCTGGGATATTTCCTGTCTTTTAATTTTTCTAATAAAATGTTAGAAGAACATTAGTTAGTTTTAATTTCCATGGTCTCTTTCTTGTCCTTATATTTTCCCTTTTTCTTTTTTTTTAAATTATGGTAAAATACATGTAACAAACATTTTCCATTTTAGCCATTTTAAAATGTGCAGTTCAGTGGCATCAAGTGCATTCACAATATTGTACAACCACCACCACTATCCATTTCTGGAACTTTTATATCATCCCACACTAAAGCTCTGTCCCCATTAAACAATAACTCCACATTCATCCCCCCACCCCGCCACCCAACAGCCCTGGGCAACCACCATTCTACTTTCTGGTGCCTCATATAAGTGGAATCATACAATATTTATTCCTTTGTGCCTGGCTTACATCACCTAACATAATAGTTTCCATGTTGTAGCATGTATCAGAATGTCATTCCTTTGTAAGGCTGAGTAATGCTCCATTGTACGTATATCCACATTTTGTTTATCCATTCGTCTGTCAATGAACATTTGGGTTGTTTCTGCCTTTGGCTATCGTGAGTAATGCTGCTATGAACATTGGTGTACAAATATCTTTGTACACATTGTTGTACAAACATGTTCAGGTCTCTGCTGTCAGTTGTCAGGAGTCTATATCCCAAAGTGAATGCTGGATCATATGATAATTCTCTTTAATTTGGGGAACTGCCATAATATTCTCCACAGTGGGAGCACCATTTTACCTTTCTAAATGCACAAGATGTCCAGTTTCTCCACATCCTCACCAACACTCGTTATTTTCTGATTTTTTAAAAAATAAGAGCCCTCCTAACAGGTGTGAAATAGTATCACATTGTGGTTTTTTTTTTTAAATATTTATCTATTTTGGCTGTGCCAGGTCTTAGTTGCGGCACTCGGGATCTTTAGTTGCAGCATGTGGACTTAGTTGCGGCATGTGAACTCATAGTTACGGCATGCATGTGGGATCTAGTTCCCCGATCAGGGATCGAACCTGGGCCCCCTGCACTGGGGGAGCAGAGTCTTATCCTCTGGACCACCAGGAAGTCCCCACATTGTGGTTTTGATTTGCAGTGTTAGATAACTTTTCATGTGCTCATTGGCCATTTGTATATCTTCTTTGGAGAAATGCCTGTTGAAGAACTTTACCCATTTTTACACTGGGTTGTTTGGTTTTTTTCTTGTTGAGTTTTAAGAGTTCTTTACATATTCTGGATATTAATCCTTATCAGGTATGTGATTTGCAAATATTTCCCCTGTTCTGTGGGTTGTCTTTTCACTGATAGTGTCCTTTGATACACAAAACTTTCGATGAAGTCCAATTTATCTATATTTCTCCCTTTTGCTGCCTGTGCTTTGTGAGTGTGTGAGTCTCATTCTTTTTTTTATAGTAATGTGTTCTAGTTTCATGGATGCAAAAGCATCTCTTATCTTGCAAGTATATTGATGGCAAGTTTGTTTGATTTTTACATTTTCTTCTGTTCCCTACGTTATCTCTTGTTTTCATCAGTGTCACTATTTCTGGGCTTTGTTGTTTTTGTTTATTTTGTCCGTCATGATGGAGGTTTTCCTTAAATGCTCGCCAAGCTTTAGCAGTTTTTCAGATTTAAAGGTGAGGTACTAAAAGCTTGATGGGGCCTCACTTGGCATGAGTGACGATGGCCAGAACAAAATAGTGGGATTTACTCTAAGATGATGAAACAGCAATCCAGCCTTTTTACGGGAAGAATTCCCAAATGTCAATACATGCAGGCATTTCTCTGGGGCCCTCAAATTCCTCCATGGAGAAATTTTTTATCATCTGACCTCCTGCTTTTGGGACATCTGGCTAGCAGTCCTATAGAAGCTGGGTGGGGGAAGGGGATATTTGAGGCCATCATACATTATAAATGCATTTACTTAATCTCCTTGTTTTCAGGTGTGTCCTTCTCCATTGCCCACTCTCTACCTCTTTGTCTGATGTCTTGGAGTTCAGAGCCTCTCAGCTTCAGTTTCCCCAAAGAAGAATGAACATCTAGTTCTCAATGGGAGGGGGGCATGAGAGAAGGGAATGTGCCTGGGGATGTAACCTTTCTTCACATAGATGTTCTACCTGCTTTCCTATTTTAGCACCTTTCTCAGTCTGCTTAGGCTGCTAAAACAGGATACCATAGACCGAGTGGCTTATAAACAACAGAAATTTCTCATGGTTCTGGAGGCTGGACATCTGAGATCAGGGTGCCTGGATGGTCAGGTTCTGGTGAGAATGCTGACTTCTTGTTGAGTCCTCACCTGGCAGAGAGCAGAGGAGAAAACAGCTCCTTTGTTACTCTTGTAAGGGCACTAATCCCATTGGGGAGGGCTCTACCCTCATGACCTTCCCAAAGGCTCCTCCTCCTAATACCATCACATCAGGGGGTTAGTGTTTCAACATATGAATTTGGGGAGAACACAAACATTCAATCTATAACAGCATCTCATCCACAAACTATGTCTCAAAGCAGTATCCTGTACCTCCCGGTTCTGAGCCTCTCTGGGTACAAATCAGCTCACCTTTCTATAGTATCTCATCTCAGGAAGCTAGGCTTTAGCTCCCTCCACTTTCCTAAGTCTTTGCTATCTCTGTGGACTTCTCATTCCCAGGAATGTATTGCAGTCCTTCGCCCACTGTCATCTTCTGCCGCCTTTGAGAATTTATCTTTTGTATTCCTTTGCTGGCATATTGGGAGAGAAAAAAGAGATATACGAGGTCAATTTACCTTGTCTCACCAGAAGTCCCTTCTGTCTTCCTGAGTATTTCTTTGTGTCCTTTTCCTTGTAATTGCTGTAGTCAGCATTTCCCAAAGGATGTTTTGAGGAACAGTGGTCACATGGGCTGTTAATAAAGATATATAAAGAAAGGACCCCACAGCCAAATAAGCATGGGAGATGTTAGGCCATAGACATCTTCCAGCCATGCCAGTATCTTTCAAACAAGTGGCGTAGCACTCCTCAAGAAATGGCTTCAGCATTTCCACATAAGAAAACCATTCCCACTGCATATGGCGCACGCACGCATGCGCACACAGACACACACACACACACACACATCTACATTAAATGTAACACAGCTTGCATGTCTATCTTACTCCCCAGATTTGGCTCTAAATTATTTTAGAGCTAAAGTATTCAAGGAGAATATGCTTCAGCCTCTGAAGAGGAATTACAATAATGTTTTGAGTAATGACACAGTCAGTTTAAGTCTAGAGCCACCCATGATAAGTATTTAGAAAGGGACAGCACGCAACTGAATGCAGACGCCCTGCTTTTGAATATTGCTTAAGTGTTTTGATTTTATGACCACTTCTTATATACTCAAATGAGGCATATCCTGTACTGTGGCTTCCAACTTCCTAGAAAAACAATTAATCTCCCTCAATGACCAATGAAGTCTTCCCTGACAGGCATCGAAACCGACAAGGGCTTGGGCTCTTGTCTTTATTTTTCCTGCTAAGCCCTTCCTATGAAGTTGTCCCACATTTGATGTGTTCTTTGTTAAATACCACTCATTCTCTGCCAATTTAGCAAAATATGCTTTAGCTCCACAGCTACAGCTGAAAGGGTGGGTAAAAGATCTGGGATTTTTTTTTAAGAGTGGGTGGGAAAAAGACTTTCCAAAGGCACTCAGCAATTATCTCCATTCCAGATTTTGACATTTCTTTCATGGTTTGTCTCATTTCTGAGGAAGGACGCTTCTTGGATGCCAAAATGCCACTTGTTACAAATGCAGTCAACATCCCTGAAACACTCAAGGGGGAAACTTCATGATCCACTGAGGTGTCTGGCTGACACGCAGTGTGGCTCAGCTGCCAGGACCCTAAATGAATTCTGATTACAATTAAATGCAAATTAGTTGCAGCAGTACCTACAGAATTTCTTCAGCTGCCTCTGTATTTCAAGGCACAAATGCCATTCCAGAGTGTTAAAATTAATTGCCTCCAGATAAGTGTACGGCAAGGATAGCCCTATCATGTCATCTGTCAGCACTGATTTATACATCTGACATAGGGAGCGTGTAGTTTACCAGTTAGGCGGTTAAATTAGGTTAACTGACCCGCCACCAGTCTGCTGCAGAAGTCACTAGATGCTTTGTGACCCACCCACCTGTCTTTTTGAGCACAGCACACACACACCAGACTCCAGCTGAAACCAGGCACAAAGCCTGCCGGGGGGTCCCTTGCCTCCTGTCAGTCTAGTTCACAGTGTTTCTCCAGGGCTCAGGCCAGACTCTGGCACATAGTAGGTGCTCATTAAATTTGTCAAATACAAGGAGGAATGAATGTTCTAGAGCCTTCCTTGCATCACTGTGATGCTTTACTTCCACAGGAAATCAGAGCAGCTCTATGAATAAGGGGGCCAGAGGATGAGCAGGGAGAACAGCAGGAGAGGGCAGAACCTGGGACCGAGTGTCCCACTTGCCATGTTTCTGCTGCTGCTCAGCTGAACCCAGGTCCGTCTAGCCTGGCTGATTCCACTAGACTGTGTTAAAGATGGAAAGTGTCAGGATGCCGCCTGGGCAGCATGAGGTCACACTTTTTCCTTAAGCAGAACCTCAAAGGCTCACAGCATGGCTCTGCTTTCTCTGCCAACACCCCACAAAGTGTCTCTACAGATGTCTCCGTTTGACTGGACCCGTGAGCATTACAGGGGGCCCATTCATGACATGGAGAAGCTCCTTATTGCATGTGGCCTGCTAGCTACAACCCAAATGGGCTTTCCTGCCATCACTGTCACTTTAAAGCGGCTGCCCAACTACGGCTATATTTCCTAAGCTCATCTTGCGTCTAGATGGCCTCACGAGACTGGTTCTCACTGATGGAATTGTGGCCACTTGTGTTATCTGAAGACAGCCACACCAAGAGGGCTTGTGTCACACGTCCTACAATGTGATGCTGCACTCCCGTATCAAGTGGTGGGGTTTGTGTCCTCACCCTTCCATCTGGGTAGACTCATGAGGCTTAGGAAGCCAAGTCATAAAAGGCAATACAGCTTCTGTCCAGTCATCTTGGGACACTCACCCTGGGAATGCAGGCACCAGGTTTTGAGGTAGCCCAGCAGCCGCAAGGCAAGTTCAAGTGTAGATGTTCTGGCTACAGCCACAGTTGACGTACCCGCAGATGCTAGCCTTCGATAGAGGGGGCTGAGTTGGCCAACTACTCCAGCCCTCAGCCTTCAAGCCATCCCAGGAGACACCAAATGGAGCAGAAACAAGCAGTCCGCACTGAGCCCTGTCTAAATTGCCAGTTCATGGGCAAAAAGAACCTTGTCATTGTTGTAAGCCACTAAGTTTGGGGTGATTTGTTATGCATCAGTAAAGAACTGGAACAGGAATGTGAGTGGAGATGATGTGTGTCACTTCCAATATGAGGCATTCAGGAACTCGGGATGCCTTGTGCATACGCTCTCTGCCTCGGGCCCTGGAGAGAGCTGGACCACAAGATGGGAGGAGCCACGTGCCCTGACTGCCACACTGTGACTGCTCAGATACCTTCATCTAGCTGGTCAGGAGATAGAGATGAATTTCTGAGGACATTAAAATTTGAGTTTATCTTTGTTTTAATTTAATTAAAACAATTAAATTAATTTAAATCTGGAATTATCTCAACTTACTCATTTCATTTTTTCTAGTCTGTCCCAAATCTTCTACTCCTCTATTTCCCCAATTGAGTAACACTAACTGTTGTAACTTGGTTTCTGTTCAATTTTCTGCATACCAATACACACTTCTGTGTATTATCAGAAGGACAGTACTGACAAACTTCAAATCTCTTGGGTGATGTTTAGGCAGAGGATGAAGGAAAGGTAGGAAGTCACCATTCTTATTCCTTTTCCTCAACCCCTCAGTGACAAAGGCAGCACTAGCCCAGGACACAGAGGGAAGGAACCGCCATGCTTCATAGAAGGAAACCAATGCAGGTCAACAGAGCGACTCTCCAAGCTCTGTTCCAGAGGCAGCCTTGTGTGGTAAAACTGAGACCATCACATGTGGACCTTTAGGAGTAGACCATATTGATGTCTTTCCACATTTCAGTTTGAGGGGAGCAGATTTTGGTTCCCATGGGCTTTGGTGTCAGATAAAGGGCCAAGAAAATCAGAGGTTCAGAGCATCACCTGCCCCACCAGTGTCCAGCCCCTTCCCCACGGGCTCAGGGATCCGAGTCTAGTGCTCATTTCTAAGCTCTCCATTGATAAGAATCTTCCTACTTCCCTGGTTCTGAAGGGTCATAGGCCACCAGATCCTCCCAAATAATAATGCAAGGTCCTATAGCATCGTTCCCGATACTTTGGGAACACAAAAGCAGAGAATACTGGCTCTTGTTTATATATGAACAGGGGTTGGTGCTACAGGGGGTGGAGGATGGGCCTCACAAGGTCTCTCTCAGCATCTCTGGATTCCGAGAGAGCCCCAAAGATCTGGCCCTCTGCCTAGTATTAAAATTCACTTCCTCACCTGAAATACATTTGGAAAAATTGGAGAACTTCTGCTGGGGACCTCAGATTGTGTCCCTGACACCCTGGGTGGGGAGTCTTGGTGTGAAACGTGGTGTTCCAGGAAGTAACTTTTTGAATGTTTAGCATAAAATATCAGTGCCCCTGACCTGATACGTGACCCATGCATCCTCCAGGCACCCAGGGACCTGCCCCACATCCCCCCGCAGCTTCCTTCCTAATGGTATCTTCACCTCTATTACTTATAGCTACCTGAAGACTTCTCTGCTTCATTTTTATTTTTATTTTTTCAAAACTGCCCAGGGAGCAATTGGAATCCAATCCAAGATGAAAAAGCTTTACCATTAGATGGAAAAGTACAATAAAAATACCCCTGGCTCATGTTTACTTTTTGAATTCCAGTAAGAACTCACTTTATCAGTGAATTTCGAATCCCCTAACCTGACAACACCCTGGCATTTTGGGGTGTGACCACAAACAAAGGAATGTGGGATTCTCTCTGTGTTGCCAGCCCTGGAACAGAAGAAATGTGACCACATGCCATTTCCCCAAATGGCCAATGGGAGAATTTTGGGTTTTTTATGCTTCAATAGGGACCCGCAGTGTGGAATTCTGCTTTTCACAGCTCATTCCTAAGTTGAACAAACCTCTTCCTATGGGACCTCAAGAATGTTAGAGATTCCCTCACCTTAACTTGGTTCCAAGCTTGGTTTAATCCCTTATCTCTTCATGAGCTGTTTTGGCTCAAGCTGTTCTGATTTCACAGAACGGCTGAGCCTTTGAGATACCTGCTCCAACCTCCTCTCTTCAGTGGGTCGCTTTGCGCCTCTGGGCTTAATGTCTTCAATGGAGATCTTGTGGGATAGTGTTTCCAAATTTGTTTTCCAGAGCCTTGTCCCCTGGGAGCCGACTTGCCTGGGTTTTGTCAGTCTCTGCCCTGCTCCTCCCCCCTCCTTTCCACCCCCCTCCCCCCCCCCTCCCCCCCCCCC
>NW_020172293.1:7843626-7850867 GCF_003031525.2 Neophocaena asiaeorientalis asiaeorientalis | reverse complement strand
CCCCCCTCCTTTCCACCCCCTTCCCCCCTCCTTCCCCTCCCACCTCCTCCATCAGCAGCTCCCTCCCAGTTGGCTGCATCCTCACTGCTGACCTTGGAAAAACCATAAAGGCCTTTGCTGCCTGTGCTTACTCGGGGAAACTCAAAGGTGTCAAAAGCCAATTGCTGGTTCTCAGCCTCCTCCTTCTTTCACCAGCTCCTAACAGATTTGGTGGTTTCAAAGGCTTTGTCAATCCTCGAAACCTCTTTTCACCCATCCCTGTCCTTTAATGTCCTTGCTAAAGGTGACCCCTGTTGACAAGCCCCTCTGTCTTCTTAGTGCAGGAGCCGGGCCTGGTCTGCTTTCCTGCTGCACAGAGCTGGGAGTGGAGGGTAGCTTCACTGAGACCCCAGGGCTTAGGGAAGGCTGTTCCCCCACTTCCTATGACCTAGTCAGCCTGGAAAATAGGTGGGGATGGAGCAGGGGTCTTCCTAGGTAGCCCACCCACCAGTGCTGCCCCCTCTGCTCCTGCAGAGCCAGCTCCTGCTTCCACTCCCTCGACTGCTAGGCAAATAGGACCATCAGCCGGAAGCAAACGGGCTGAGAGCTTTGACAAATGCAGATTCTCTAGCAAATCAGATGAAGAGGAATGTAGCTGAGGGACGAAGCGCATCATGATCCAGGCCCAGTGCCACCCAGGCACACAGCTGGGTGATGCTCTTATGACTTCCATTTGCTACCAGATTTCACATGTGACCCTTCACACCCTGACTGGCACGCTTCACGTGTAGAAGAGATGGTCTTGAAGTCACATGGGAAAGGAAGGATGGAGCCTTCTAGCAGCATGTTTCCCAGAGGCAGACACTCACTCCAGGGCACAGGACTGGGTGTCACTCCTGCACTCCATATAGAAGCGCTTACAAAACAGGGCTCGCAGCCAGGGGATGTGAACATCCACAGACACAGACCCTGGGCTCAAGGAAGCCTCACCCTAATAAGAAAGACCAGCTGGGGAGCCTGGACTGCTCCCACACCCAGCCCCTAACCCCTTCCTCACTAAGAATCTCTGGGCTGGGCCCACGGGATGCACATTCTTTTTATTTATTATTTATTTATTTATTTTGCGGTACGCGGGCCTCTCACTGTTGTGGCCTCTCCCATTGCGGAGCACAGGCTCTGGACACGCAGGCTCAGTGGCCATGGCTCATGGGCCCAGCCGCTCCGCGGCATGCGGTATCCTCCCGGACCGGGGCACGAACCCGTGTCCCCTGCATCAGCAGGTGGACTCTCAACACTGCGCCACCAGGGAAGCCCAGGATGCGCATTCTTTACACACCAGGGTTCATCCTGATGTTTACTCAGGGTGGGGGAGTCCTGGGAGTGAACACAGAACATGGTGGGAGGACCAAGGGGGAACAGCTTGCCCACCCAGAGGGGAGAAGAAAAGAGTGCAGAGAACCAGGGGAGTTAAGTCATTCATTCATTCACTCATCCAAGAAATTCTCATGGAGGGCCTATGATGTGCCAGCCACTCTTCTGGATGCTGGGACTGTGGTGGTGCACAAAACAGATCAGCAATCCCTGTTCTCGTAGAGATGATAGACCTTGATCTCCTTGAATAGGATCCAGCCTGGTGAAGTGAGAGAGGGAAACGGTGTTCTAAAGACAGAACCACAGTGCAAGATGAGGGAGGCTTAGGTGATGGATGAGGAATCTCTCTCCTGAGCAGGGATGAAGGGCAGGGTGACAGATGGAGGCAAAGGAGGCATCTAGAGGCTGGGGCATCTGCTGAAGATGCAGAGGAAGAGGAAGAAGAACAGAGGGGACAGGGAGGTTAGGATGCAGGCTGCAGGACGCACTGTGGATGACGAGATTCAGGTTGTGAACATGGAAGCTGCCGTGAGCTGGAGTGAAGCTCGTGAGGGCTGAGTGATTGCCCAGCAGGTGTCAGGAGTGCCTGTCAGAGAAGAGAAATCCAGGGACCTACCCATCATGAGAAAGGAAATCCTACACCGCAGCCCTGTGTTTGCATCTTCTACCTATGAAAGGACAAATTGTTATCAGCTGAATAAAACCAACCAACAGTTGTTACCACTTCAAGCATTTGGGGTTTGTTTTCTTGCTTTTCGCAAAGGAAGTAACCATGGGTAAGTATGTGTGTATCTCAGTTTCCCTCTGAAAACCAAGCTCTTGCTGAGTTTCCCTCACAAAGTGTATTCTTTCCTGTAACCAGTTTAGAATTGAAAAAAAGAAATTGCTGGAAAGTACCAGTTTATTCCCTGCTCCACTCCTTTAGCTGAGGATGGTGATTTTTTTGTTAATACAGGAATTTCAGTCTTGGTCTGAAATATCATACATATAAAATCCCCTGAAATATGCATGTTTGCTCTTAGAGTTGGTTCTGAAAATAATACAGTGATAAACTCTAGGCCCTTTCCTTGTATGTTTGTCAAATTCTGGTTCTTAATTGCAACTTTGCATAATAAAAAATGGTTACACACGTTTTGTTGGTTTTTTTGTTATGCTTTGCTTTGCCTTATTTTACAGATTTGATTGCTGTTTCTAAAATATATTAAATTCCTGAAGGCAGTTGTGTTATTTGTGTGGATGAATTATCTCTACTTGATAGGCCTGGAACTAATGCTAAGAGTGCTGACTGAAACCTGGGTGCGTTTGTCACCCTTGTCTCCCCAGAAACTTCTGTTAGGAAGGGAAAGGTAACAGAAGAACCAAACTTAGAGTCACAACATTTGGTGCCAGCGTCTCTGCCGTTTCTGCCAGGGCCCCAGGACTCCTCTTTCAGCTGGTCCCCTTGTGTAGCAGCACACAGTGGGGGCTGAAGGGCCAAGCTGTGCCTTGGGTCTGCCGCTTAGTAGATGGCAAAGCCTCAGGTTCCTCAATGTTATACTGAAAACAGAACACCCTTCCCCTCCCCGCCCCCAACCTCTCCACCAGGCTGGATCCTTTTCAAGGAGATCAAGGTCTATCATCTCTACGAGAACAGGGATTGCTGATCTGTTTTGTGCACCACCACAGTCCCAGCATCCAGAAGAGTGGCTGGCACATCATAGGCCCTCCATGAGAATTTCTTGGATGAGTGAATGAATGAATGACTTAACTCCCCTGGTTCTCTGCACTCTTTTCTTCTCCCCTCTGGGTGGGCAAGCTGTTCCCCCTTGGTCCTCCCACCATGTTCTGTGTTCACTCCCAGGACTCCCCCACCCTGAGTAAACATCAGGATGATTGATCCCTGGTGTGTAAAGAATGCGCATCCTGAAGACCCAGCCCAGAGATTCTTAGTGAGGAAAGGGTTAGGGGCCGGGTGTGGGAGCAGCCCAGGCTCCCCAGCTGGTCTTCCTGATTAGAGTGGGGCTTCCCTGAGCCTAGCACCATGTCTACGGGCGTTCGCATTCCCTGGCCGCTGCCCCTGTTTCATGAGTGTTTATGTCTAAGTGTATGGCCCATAACAAATGCTTATCAAGTGAAGCTACGGGAGTATTCTGATACTGACGTCTACAGGTCTTCTCACCCCCCACCCAGTGGCCCAGGAGCCTGGCAATCTGTCCCCAGGTCCTGTTCACAACTTCTCCCAGACAGCAGGACTTCAAATTTTAGGGGAACTAACATTCTACCCTACAGACCATGAAGCAATATGGTAGCATGCTTGTGGGGATCCAAATAATCTTGGAAAAGTCTTGTCCCCACAATCTGTGTAATTTTCTGAAGAAAGAGAGTATACTTCAGAGGAGAGAACATTGGCTTTGGAGCCTGGGACTGTGGTTTGAGATCCGTCTCCGTCTTTCCTAGTGTGTGATGTAGGGTGACTCACGTAGCTACTCTCAGTTGTCCCACATCTGCAAAGAGGATATTAGGAATAGCCATCTCCAGGGTTTTTATTAGACTCACATATGAATGTAAACACTGACCCCAAAAAGGATAAATCAGAGCATAGGTGAGGAGCCATTAATGATTGCTAATCAAGCTGTGTATTCCTTCCCTTACCTGTCACCCCACCCCACCTCCCCCCACACACAGCCCCTTGGTCATTTCACTGCATCTTCCAACAAAAAGGAAATATCAGAGACAGGCACTCTTATTTTAAAATTTTAATAAATAGCTTAATGGAAGGCAGGGGACGCAGGGGAGGTTGTATCTGCTTGGGTTGAAAGGAGTTTGGGGAGCGCGCTGCAGGTGGCTGAGTTCACCGTGCCCGCCCTTCAGTTTCCATGGAGATAGGCTGCCTGCAGAGCACACCTGTCTCCTGTCTTGTCACATCCGAGTCAGCTCTTCATTTTACATTTGCAGGCTTTCTCTTCAAAACACTCTAATTTTGCTACTACACAACCCCCTCTCGTGCGGGGGAGTTTGCTACACACACTCATATTGGCGTGGATCTGTGCTCATGACTGCGTGGTCTGTGTGGCTTGGCACATCGACGCAAATAACTTTGATTAGTTTCAGTCTCTCTGGATAGTAACGCTTGTATCTGCTGAGGCAGGCTAGACTGGAGCTGAAACTAAACCAACGAGCTGCAAGACTCCCACCCCCACCCCCACCTTTCTGTTCTGCTCCTTCATCAATGCTTGAATCTGCAGCTGTGCCATGTTTAACCCAGGACCCTCAAAGCCCCACCTGGCTGTTGCCTCCTCTGGACACAGCCTCTGAGAGCCCTGGCCTGTGTGGGCTGAGCCTCCCATGTCTGCTGTTAACGACCTTCAATGTAAGGTGCTCTTCCCATGGTTTCAAAGAGTCCATCACAGTTGAATGCTGGCCTCTAGTTTTAGCTTCACCCAGTACATCAAGGTCACCTGGCTTTTAAAGTTTTTAAAAATATTATTTCAGTGCTTCCCTGGTGGCGCAGTGGTTGAGAGTCCACCTGCCGATGCAGGGAACATGGGTTCGTGCCCTGGTCCGGGAAGATCCCACATGCCGTGGAGCGGCTGGGCCCATGAGCCATGGCCACTGAGCCTGCGCGTCCGGAGCCTGTGCTCCGCAACGGGAGAGGCCACAACAGTGAGAGGCCTGCATACTGCAAAAAAAAAAAAAAAAAAAAAAAAAATTATTTCAGTTATGTAATATTCTTTAAACTCTGAAACCCATTGAATATGTAAAAATCCCCAATTTCAGCTCAATGCCAAGAGGCTGTACCAGCCGTCTACACACCCTAGGGTGTGTGTAAGCTGGCAGACAGGCTGGAGGGAAGAGATTGCGTTGCCACCTCTGGTCCCTCTGAGCTGCCTGATCCTCAGACCTGGCACTCTGAGCACAATCTAGAGATGACTGGTTATCTCCTGTTTATAGTGATGGTTGAATGGAAAATATTACTGGGTGGTGAACTGGCACAGCTTCACCTTGAAATGACTAAGCCTGCATGAGTTGGATGAGTCACAGACACTAACATGTTCCAGGCACAGGCCCCAGGTATGGGTTTTACCACTTTGTTTAGGGTACAGGCCTCATCCAGGTGGGACTCAAAGGCTGCCTATCCCTACGTCCTCCATTAGGAAGGAGGTGACCCCGCTGCATGCAGCAGAGCAGGGATGACAGTGATCCCTGGGGAAAGTGAGATTTTTCCTCCTGCTCTTGATTTGTGGTAAAGATTTGGCATCTGATAAAGATGTGTGGCTTTGCCCTTTGCTCACAGCCAGACCTGAGTCTTGTGTGAGGATGGGAGAGTTTATTCCTTTCCTATTCAGTCACTAGATCCCAATACTGAAACCTCAAGAGATTTACGTTCAATCACCAGCACATCATCTTTCTCCTCCCTTTGTATTTTATTTCCAAGGGGGCAGGATGGTAGTGGTCTGGGGCATTTTTATTTAATTAGCTAAAAGGCTCTGTGTCGGCCTGTGTCACCTATAAATTCATGCCCATTGTAACAGGCCATGTATAGAAATACTCAAGGTTAGGATTAGCATGTCAAGAACTAGAGCTGGATCTTTATCATTAGTCACTGTCCTGTCCAAGAAAATAGACCCAGAATAAGAATCTGTGCATCATGTAACATCAAGTAAGGAAAGCAAAGGAAACACACTGTCACAGCTAAGATGAGCTGCTTCTGCACTGAAGGCCCCACTTTCTCTGCTGGGGGTAAGCTCAGTGTGGTGCGATCCAGGGAGGGGCATCCCACCCAGCCTGGTGGAGGGAATCACGGAGGTGTCCTTGCGTTCAGTCCCACAGTTCAGTAGGAACTGGCCACGAGGAGGGTGTGAGCTGACTGTTTAGAGGGAGCAGGAAACATAACTCAGAGGAGACAGGAACTCTGAGCAGCTCAGAGGGAAAGTGGTGGACTAGGGTTCCAGAGAGGAAGGCTGGACTGGATAGAGAAGGGCTTGTGTGACTTGCAGGAAGGATGTGAAGCAGGGGAGCAACAGGATCAGAAGCACAGTTCATAAAGCTCACTCTGGTGGAGGAGTGGAAGGAGGCAAGAGGGCAGCAACACAGCCTGCAGGAGACCAGGAATGAACAGGGGTAACTTGGCATCTGGGTAGCGGAAGGAGACTGAACAGACGAACGGAGAAATGGCCAATGAGATGTGGGGGATTGGTGAGGTGACAAACAGGAAGGCGGTGCGCTTAGCCTCCAGGACTTCTGGCTTCAGCATCTGGAAGAATGTCAGAGCCATTCATTGAACAGGGCGCACGGCGGTGAGCAGTGGGCAGGGTGGGGTGGGGAGGGAGGATAGAGTGATGGTGAGTTCCATTGGAGGCCTGTTGCTCTGGAAGCTCCCGGTCCTTGATTTCCGGTCACATGCATCAGTCAGGCTTGTGGTCTAGTTCCACGTGTTTAGTTAGTTGTGACACACTTTGTGCCCCATGGGTCCCCTCACCCCCACCCCAGGGGGGAAACAGCAGGACCTGGAAAACTGGTCAGCTCTTAGTGTTCTCTAAATCATGTCAACACAAAGGAAAATGCATTTGTGCACACCATGGAAATGCTATGTGGTTCATGAGATTAAAAAGGCAACAATCTTGGAGAAAGATATTCCATGCAAATTGAAATCATAGCACATTAAAAGGATCATACACCATGATCAAGTGGGGCTTATCTCAGGAATGCAAGGATTCTTCAATATACGCAAATCAATCAAAGTGATACACCGTATTAAAAAATTGAAGAATAAAAGCCATATCATCATCTCAATAGATGCAGGAAAAACTTTAGACAAAAGTCAACACCCATTTATGATAAAAACCCTCCAGAAAGTAGGCATAGAGGGAACTTTCCTCAACATAATAAAGGCCATATATGACAAACCCACA
>NW_020172293.1:7843270-7843528 GCF_003031525.2 Neophocaena asiaeorientalis asiaeorientalis | reverse complement strand
TTTCACAGAACTAGAACAAAAAATTTCACAATTTGTATGGAAACACAAAAGATCCCGAATAGCCAAAGCAATCTTGAGAAAGGAAAATGGAGCTGGCGGAATCAAGCTCCTTGAGTTCAGACTATACTACAACACTACAATAATCAAGACAGTATGGTCCTAGCACAAAAATAGAAATATAGATCAATGGAATAGGATAGAAAGCCCAGAGATAAACCCACGCACATATGGTCACGTTATCTTTGATAAAGGAGGCAA
>NW_020172293.1:7730265-7843220 GCF_003031525.2 Neophocaena asiaeorientalis asiaeorientalis | reverse complement strand
AGTCTGTCATACAGAGTGAAGTAACTCAGAAAGAGAAAAACAAATACCGTATGCTAACACATATATATGGAATCTAAAAAAACAAAAAAAAAGAGGTCATGAAGAATCTAGGGGCAGGATGGGAGTACTAACACACCATGGTAAAGCAATTATACTCCAATAAAGATGTTAAAAAAAAAAAGGCAACAATCTTTTTATTCCTAATATTAAACGACTATAATCATTTTTGTTACATGAAGCAAAAACTATAGCCCTGTTATAAATTCTGAAAGAGCTGACTGATAGTAATCAATTTTGTTACATTAGTAAAAGCTTCGAGATTCAGGTAGCCAACCAGTAAATAATTAATAATGCCTATGTGGAAAGGCATCTAAGAGATGCAAAGATGTTTATGATGGACCACATCCTAAAATAATTTGTCATTTTAATAGGCATTCATGAATACAAATAGCTATAGTTAGAGGTATATATTTTATAAGAACTGTTAGCCGACTATCAGCAAAACGCCAGGATGGAGAGGTTAGCTCTGATTGGGGTGGGGGGAAATCATGAGGGGAATTTTCAGGACTAAGGTCACTTGGGTTGAGGATGCTTTATGAATCAAACTGGAGCTTTGAGCATGAGTACGATTTCATTCTAAATGCCACAGTGGGTATTTCGGCCACCATCAAAGAAGGTGGTCCCATTCAAGTGTCAAGGGCATACATTAGGTCAAACCATATGACACTACCATTTTTATAAGTTAAAAAACTATTTGAATATTGGCAATCTTATGAAGCTCAACACAATAATCCTATTTGATCTGAGGCCCGAGTTCCAAGAATCCCCAACACGTGCTCCGGATCCTGCAGCCTGCTAACGGGGCTTGGCTGGTGAGGTACCAGCATCCACACATCCTCTACATCCTGAGACATTCCAAGGAGCCCACACTTTTCACTGGAACAAATTCATGTCGTTGGAGGCCTGTGGACAATTTGGAAAATTCGCTGGTGACATCAACCTCATTCCCCGGATTCTTGTGGACAATAAAGGAGAAACAATGATTAAGTCACGGTCCTGATGACAAATGCCCTGGGCAGGTCTTGCATCTGAAATTCTCACTAAAACCAAGGCTCTTAAGCCTTGGCAGCTTCTAAGAAATCCAAGTTAACTTCCTGTTCAATCTTTCGTGTAGGAGATTAATCACAAGAGCATCACCATCGTCCCAACCTTACTTTGCTGAAACTTGCCCGGGGTTGAAAATACCAGTTTTGAGTCCAGACCTGCGTCCCACAGGAGCATCCTCTAAGGCCAGGCTGAGTCAGGCTTTTTGAAGCACGAGTGCTTTTTGGAGCCAACTGATTTGATGCTGTCAGCTGATGGGGACACAGTGATTCCTGGAAGTTGAGACCATGAACTGGGGCATATTTTAACCATATTAGAAAACCATTTCAACATATGGATGGAGATGAGAAAAACAGTTTTTCTGGTAAATAATTGAAGTGATTACATTTTGGCCCTGCCCAGGATTGTGGATTCAACTACAGCATGACAGTGGGATTATTGTGTACAGCTCTAAATTCACCCCCCCAAATGGCCTTGTTTTTTTTTAAAGGGACAGTCTCCTTCTGGAATTAGAAAAACGCTTTGGGATACCGAAAGATCCCACAAATGTTTTCAGACATTATTTCATTGACCCTGCAGCCCTTTTATGGCTCCTGTTTGGCTCGGTTCAGATGCTGAGGCAAAGCAGGGAGCTGGGCCAAGGTCACCCCCCAGCACTGGCCGAGGTGTGCCTAGCAGAGGATGGCACGCATTCTGGTTGTGACAGAGAGAAAACACTGCCTCAGCAGCTTGGATTGGTGACTGCTTTCCTTCTGTGAGCAGGAGAGAAAAAAAAATTCAGTTAGAGCTGACTTTAGCAGTTTGGTGAATGGAGCCCGGGGTCCATGGGCACCCCCGGCAGCCACCCACGTAGGCTGGGAGGGCAGTTTGGAGAAGACTCACGGCCCTGGGTCAACATGTCCACGAGATCAGCCCTGAGGTTGTCTTCCCCAGCCATGGTCCAGCTTCCTGCTTTTACACACGAGGATGTGAATCCCAAGGGGGTGAAGGCCTTTTCTAAGGTCACAAAGAGATGGTGGCATGCCAGGTCTCTTGGTTCCAAAAAACTGGGTGAGGAGGGGAAATTGAGTGGGCAGGGGAAGGGAGAGAAAAGAGAAGGGGAAGAATGAAGAAAAAGGGGCAGAAGGAGAAAATGAAGTGTTGGGAGAGGAGATGCTTTCATGTCCCTGGCCTACGGCCTGCTGACCACCTGTGGAAACGTGTACCATGGGAGGTGGCTCAGGACCCCTGGGAAGCAGGGACCCCAGCGCTGCCCCTGTAGGATTGGAAATGCCAGAACTGAGTGCCACCCCATCCAGGTGCTGTGCACACATGACCTCCTACAAGAAAAGTGGGGGCCCATTTTATAAATGAGTGAACTTCTCTGCCCCGTTCTATTGCCATGGCCAGGCCTGTGTGGGCCCAGCCCTCCCCGTGTCCATGCCCACCCTCCCACAGACACGTGTCATGAATGCCGCGGGTCCCCTGGCACAGGAGCACTGGGCCGGCAGGTGGAAGACACTGGGGAAAAGCAGGGGAATGTTGATCCTGGCCAACATGGTGGTACGTTTTCTCTCTTCTTGTGGTTGTAACCAAGAATCTCCCATGTTGTTTAAAAAACAAACCGGAGGGCTTCCCTGGTGGCGCAGTGGTTGAGAGTCCGCCTGCTGATGCAGGGGACACGGGTTCGTGCCCCGGTCCGGGAGGATCCCACATGCCGCGGAGCGGCTGGGCCCGTGAGCCATGGCCGCTGAGCCTGCGCGTCTGGAGCCTGTGCTCCGCAGAGGGAGAGGCCACAACAGTGAGAGGCCCGCGTACTGCAAAAAAAAAAACAAACCAAAAAACAAAAAACCGGAACAAGGCAGTTGGGAGGGAGGTGACATCATCTCCAACAACCTAGCCCCACGTGTCTGTTGCTTCCTGGGATTGAGTGTGGTTTTTGGTGTTTCATTTGTTTTTCAGTTGAGTGGAGGATGGTGAGGGTTTTCTGGGTTGACTGAACCTGAAGGAAAGGGCAGCCCTGTCCTGAGCTTTATGCCACAGGTGGCTGGCAGCACTGATGGAGGAGTCCCCATGGGTGACAAGGTGATGTCCAGGACCTGCAGGTGACATGAAGCACCAGAAGCTGCAGAGCCTCTGGCATCGCACTGCCCACTCACAATAGCACTTCTCCTGCAGGTGAGAGGGACGTGAGGTTCACAATGCGCATGACTGAAAAAGAGAATGTGCTCTGGGCAGGCAGGCATGGTAGTGCAGAGGGACCCTGGAAGGACATATTCGGTCTTGCTTTGCTCTCTAATTTTTTCTTAAGTGCCTCCCAAATAGGCCATGCTTCCCCGAGGTCCAGGGTCACCTGATTGATGCTCCTCCTTTCTAGAGCTGCAGGGGGCAGTGCCAACAGCCCAGCTCCGCCATGGGCATGAGCACAGCAGGGAGCTGGGCACATGTTAGTATGATGAGGGCAAGAGACAAAATGGGAAGTCTTCACGTGCCTGGCAGGCAGGAAACGTGAGCTTATCTCCTATTCCTCATGCCGCCCAGGGAAGGACCGACACGCAGGATGTGACGACACAAATCTGTGGATAGTTCATGGCAAGAAAGGGTGAGCAGAATGGGAGTGTTTCCTGGATGCCTGTCTCGTGTGCAGGGAAAACCCCGATGGTCACTACACCCTGTTGGCCTCCCTTTCGCAAAGGGTGTGCTGATCCCACTCCTGCCCTGACTGCAGATTCTGAACTGACTTCCTAAGGATGTGTCAGATCTCAAAAGGAGAAAGAGGCATTGGCTGAAGGAAGCACCGCCACGTGCTCCTTTAATAAAAACTAGCAGGAAGTGGAGGCAGAGACACAGTGTTTGGAAGTAGATCAAGCAAACGGGTGGCGTGGAGAATCACCTTCCATTTGCCTTCAGAGGCTACTCAGCATGAAAGGAAATTCCCAAAGAAAGAGCAAGATATCCGTCCCTGCCTATCTCTGCAAACAGCCTAGATGCTTAGCGCTCCGGAATGATCCAGGCTGGTGGTCCCCACCGAGGGCAGGGGAGGAACGAGCCCATTGTGCATGCTTCCTCCACCAATTGGCACCTGCACTTCAGCCCTGGTTTTGTTTTGCCAGCCAAACTCACCAGGACACAGACTCTATTGGAGCGTCATTATTCACATTATATAAGTAACTTCATAAGCGTTACCAGAATCTTCCTGGTGCTTTGAAAATAATGTCCCAGCTTCTCTACACTTTCCGGGAACATAGGAACGAAGAGGTGCCTGCCCGTCAGCCCACCTCGTGGCCTGTGGTGTTGATGCCCAAACACCCCTTTGCAGCTCTGGATGTCCCAGCTCCATCTTCGTGCCTCAGCATCTTGGCTGTTTATCTTGCTTTGTCTCCAAGTTCTGATGACTGGGCAGTGCGCCTATTAATCTTAAATGAAATCAAGTCTCCGCCACTTCCATTTGAAAAAGAAATCACTTTGCGTTTCCCATTTGATTCCACAGTATAAAATATGTATGATTCCTCCAGCACCTCCAAGCCCCCTGGCTCCATCGATTCTCTTGGTCGCCACTGTGCTCTCACTGGAGGAAAGTACTTCCAGTCCATCAGAGACAAGCCCCAGATGACAACATTCCAAGGGCCCAGCTGCTCCATCCATTGTGTCCACAGCAAAGTTCCTGCCGCTCCCACAGGGGGCTCTTGTGGGTTTCCAGGCCACTTTGCAGAAGGTCGCTGCCCCCAGGGCTCTGGGGTCCTGCTTTTGCTTCTTATTTCTTCCACACAAATATTACAGACATCTTCTGTGACTTCAGGGGCTGAGTCAGGGAGACTAGGGGTGCAGCTGGTCTGGGAGGCCCAGTGTGGAGCCCCGAGGACTGGGATCTCTAAGTAGCTTGGTTGACCCCAAGGTGCTTAGGTCTTCTAGAGGAGAAAGCACCCACACTGTTGTTCTTGAGGCTGACGAAAGGTCTTCTTCCTGTCTCTCATAAGTGACTCCTGCTGGTCCCTGTACACTACTCCTGACTTCACTGTGTACCTACACATAGTAGGTGTTCAATAACTGCTGAATATCTGGGTTTATGCTCAGCATCCCCCACATTCTATATTTTCATCTTCTTGGTGTCCCTAGTGTGTCCCTAAGGAAGAACACCATGTTCTTTCTCCTACCCCAGACCACACCATCAACACATACCTGTCAGGTAGTATCCCAAACTCGCAAACTCCCACTCTTAGCCAACTGTGTAACTGCTGTGCAGTGGTTATAAACAAGAGTTTTGGAGTAAGACAGACTTGGGTTCAACTCCTGGCTCTGATGGCATATCCACAGTGCCTTTGGCAAGCTATGTCACCTCCTGAGCCCCAGTGCTCTTCTCTATGAAACAAGGATAACAAAAGTGACTGACGCATCAAGTTGTCACTCATACAGCAGGGATTTAATGAGGTATTGCAAGAAAAGACGTCAGCCGAGCACCTACTGCACGCTCAATACATGTTGGTTATTATGGCCACTGTTGTTCATGAGTTTATCCACGCAACCAGGGGGCATTTTACTTTTACCAAACCTTCCAGAGGCAACCGTGCCACAAGACTATGGGGACTGCACATTAGTTACTGATGAACATTTTGTTCAGCCAGAGGGAGAGATTTTGGGGTAAGTGATGCTTTGGACAGACACCTCTCACCACCAGCAATGGAGTGTTACTTCCTCCGGCCCTGACCGAGGAAAGCAAAAAACAGAAGCCCTACACTGGGCTGGAAAGTGAACTGAGCTCATCCAGCCCTTCCCTGTGCCAAGAAGGCAGGATGGGGAAGAGACAGAACAAATCGAAATCTGATTCTGAGTCAATGGGGCTCGTCTCAGTCACGAAGTTATTTTAAGTGGTGGCAGCAGGAGTTCGGTTTGAGGTAGCTTCATTGTATTATCTGCCCTGCGAAAAGCTGGAGAACATAAAAGAAATAATTAAAGGTCACTACGGCTAACCTGGTGTATTCCCCTGAAAGCTCACCAACGGGGCTCTTACCTGCTCTACAAATGTCTACTGAACTGAGCTGGAGCCACCCAGCCCTTCCGGGGTGGACCCTGTGAAAGCCATTAGCTGTGTGCCTCCCAAGTGTGAAACTTCTGAGTCCTATGGGAAAGAGCTCAGCAAACCGAGTTGTTTAATGCAGCTGCACTTGCCCAATCAGTGTCAGCATGTTCCAATCTGGCACTTTCTCCATCTGTTTACGTTTAGAATGGGACTCATTGCCAAAGATTAGGAATCCCTGGATTGTGAAACCCAGAAAGCACAAGCCAAAGGCTAGAAATAAAAACAAATGGAAAAACTACTTGTAGCTTAGTTGGATTCAGAAGGACTAAGAATTTTCCCCTAGAGTGTTCAGTCCCAGAGAGAAGGGTCTTCATGGTAGAAAACCTGGGTGGGCTTCACAGGGTCCCTCCCCAAGTTTGTCACCTTGACTCTGCCCGCTTCTCCACCACCATCAGCCCAGAGACTCCTCCAGGCTGGCAGGGATGTGTTGAGCTCTTCTTAGCTCTCCCAGCCCAGAACCTGGTATCTGTGCTTGAGAAATGCTGGTTGGTTGAATGAATAAATGAATTACAGTCAGCTCTTTGTGGTGGTTTTCAAACATGGCTGCAAATTCTTCGACAGTCTGCCATTGAGAAGTAACATCAGCATTCCCTCCCCTTGAATCTGGATATGGTATTCTGACTACTTCCACCATCCTAGGTGAGCACAAGTGACACTGTGATTTCAAAGCCACGCAGCTTTTGTACTTGTTTTTGGAGCCCAGAGCCATGTGTAAGATGTCCAGCCACCCCAAGTTTGCCATGTTGGAGAAGCCAATGCAATGACCACCTGGAGACATCTGAACTGGACATGGAGACAGATGCCCAACATGACCCCAGAACTTTGACATGTGAGTGAAGACACCTATGGATGATTCTGACGCATCATGTAAGTTCCTCCCAGACCTTTGAATCTTCCACACTGAGGCCCCAGCCAGAGTGGAGCAGACACAAACCATTCTGTGGCCTGTCTGAATCCCTGACCCACAGAATCCAGGAGCATCATAAAATTGTGCTTGCTTGTTTCACACCATGAAGTTTTGGGGTATTTTGTACATGGCAACAGACTAACGTAACATTCTTCAAGACACAAGGCAGGAGGCTCGTGCTATGCTAGCCCTTTCCAGTTGCTAAAAATCCCTACAGTCAGGAAGTTGATCTTAAGAAAACTTAAATACCCTCTTCAAAATGAAGCCCGTAACTTCTTTATTTGACCTCTGAAGAGACAGGTAACAGCTGGTTCCCACTCACACTTTATCATAGGACTTCACATCCTTGCAGATATTAAGTAGCTTTTCAGCTTTTTCCTCTTTAGGTCAAATACTCTGAAATCTTTACAGATTCTTTCATCTTTCTTCATTTTACCTTTGTCATCCTCTAAAAACAGATGCCAACAGCTTTTTAAAGAGATGGAGAACACCATCATGAAATGAGAGCCTTTGATCAAAATAACAATCCTTTTGGCATTTAAGGCACTTTATAATATGCAAACCATTTTCACCTGTATGAGTCCCAGGTTCCCATAACCACCCCATGACATGAATGAGATGGACATTTATTTCTACTTATTAAAGTAGAAACAAGCTCCTTTCTCAGGATCATACTTGCTAATAGCTGAGCTGAGACTAGAAAACAAACCTTCTTGAATTGCAAGGCTATGAACAAGGACAGAAAGGAAACTGAAAAGAATACAATCATCTGACGTGCTTAAATAATGGATTATTTTCTCTTCAATTTTCCTTGATTGTAATTTTGTCTTTTCAATAAACAAAATCGGAACATTTTAAAAAAAGAAATTCTAGGTCTTTATAATGTGTTTGGACAGTGTTGAACTATTTTGAAGTACGTCATTTTAAACATAAATAACTCAAATTATAGGCAAAACAGAAACTACATAGTGAATGATCTTCTAATTGTTGTCATTGACTATAATATTTCTAGTTCTAGAAGAATGGTAGAAAATTTGTTATGGTCAGAATCAGAGATAAAAATATATTGAGTGCCACTGGGGTGGCCTAGAAAATGTACATGCGTTTGTCCTTAAATACCAATTAACAAGTGTGTTCTGTTACGTGGACAATGTTAAGTGTTAGACCATGGAGAAGCACCAGGATTTTATGGGTACCATGTAACATCTTCATCAACAAGACACTTGAATGGAAGTCCCACTGTGTCTAGTCCTATGCTTGTGATGGAACATAGCAAGCAAGCCAGGACATAATGAATGGCCCATGCTCCATGAAGTTGGCATGGGTTCACACTTACTTGCAAGGTCAGACCTTCTGGCGGCCTTAATAAGGCAAGCAGCTAGACAGGCTGTGTATGTCTATATCCTGAATAGAGCAAAGGGAGGAGAGATGGAGATGGAATGGAAGGTGGATGAAGCCAACCATTATTCCTACTTAGTAAAGTGAGGCTACATTCTCGGGATCACACCTAGAAAACAGAGTGAAGAAACCCAACGGGATGCCATGCCACACTGAGACAGCAAAGATCGTAACTGTCTTCACCATGCTCCTCAAAGACAGACCCGTGGAAACCTGACTCTGAACCTCTGCTGGAGGGTTGGCAGGGAGTCCAGAATCAGCATGTCTATCAAGTCTTCCAGGCTTTGCTGAGGCACACGGAAACAAGAGTGCTCATCCGTGTCATCTTCTCAACAGCTCAAAAGGTATCAAAGAGTAATGCAGGTGTCACAGAGGTCTGTTCAAGGGCAACTGGAGGAATCACACTTGAACCTCTGACTCTGGAAGCAGAGTCTGTTCTCTACCGCCCATCGCCTCAACCTGGGACAAGTCTGCACTTCCCTGAACCTCAGTGTCCTTGTGCATAAAGTGAACTGAGCAGTTGGACTACCTCAGCTTTGAGAGTTCTTTTGTGTCTGATGTTTGATGATGTCTTGAGATGAAACAGTTGGCTGCATCCAAGGCACCTGGATACAAGGTGCCATTTTGGATCAGAGAAACTTGTCCAGACTTTGGGCCAAATGGTTTTCTAGTGGTCTCAGAATGCCGCCAGCATATGGCCCATTTATATCGAGATCCAGTTGAGTACTAGCTGGCACGGCCTCCGACAGATCTTGCAAAATTGATTGCCACAAGCAACCCAGCTGTAGTGGAAAGGATGTGGGTACAAACTCTTCAGACTTGGGTGTGTCCCTTTAGACCAGGCCAGAGCCATCAAAGCACCATGTTTTCCTCCACCCTTTCCGACTGCCCCAAGACTGGCACAGCGCTTAGTAAGAGCGAAAGTAACACTTGATTATCTGGGGGCCAACAGTCTTTTTAGGTGGTTGAAGGAGGTGCCAGACAGAGCTACCACCAGAGAAAGAAATTTTTCACAGCCCCAAACCAGATACTTACGCTGCCTGGTGTGCCAGCATCCAGGCCTGACCCTGTGCTCCACTCGACCACTTTGCAACAAGCGACAAGTGCACGCTTACTGGCAGGGTTTGACTGCAAATCCTTATTTTAATCTGTCATTCCGAAATACACAACGGCACTTACTTAGGCCAGAAAGCCTTCTTTAGCCTAACGGTGTTTTAGAGGTGAATTGGCAACGAGAGGAGCCTGAATTGTTACAGTGCTGTTTGTCAGCCGATTCCACTTACCAATTTATTATCAATGCCATTTTGCAAGAAAGTCTCCACCTTAGAGATGACACTTCATACATAACAGGGAAGTTTCGAGTCTTACTTGACTGCCAGCACATTACATAAGAGAATGTGTCATCAGGCCTCAAATAAAGCAGCAAAATAAAGCAGTGTCTGTGTGTAGGTGACACCAAAGCCAACATATGCTTAGCCAAAAAGTGATTCAACGCCTTGAGAATGTTGGATGCAAAAGGAGATTCTGTAGAAGTCAGGGGTCGATGGTGGGAGAGTGCAAGAGAGAGATCTGACAGCTCCTGAGCTCTGGACAAGTTGTTCTCAGTTATCTCATAGCAGGGAGGAAACACTGAAGGATGAAACTCTTGATACCCCTAATCACTTGAATCAGTTGCACTGTTTGGCTCCATTGTATGTGTCTGTTTCCCATCCCCCTCTAACCCCTTCCTTGTGCTGCAGAATGGGCTTAATTAGCTGGTTTGGTCACCAGTTATCAACCTTAACTGAGATAAATGGCAGTTAGGGTACAGTGGGGAAAGTCCCAGTGACTGTGAAGTCCCAGTGACTCGCTAAGCTAGACAACCATTCCCAATTAATCATGAGCAAAGGAAGGCCGTGGGTGGTTTTCATTCCGAGACAGCATTTTGAGAACTCCCCAGCATAATGCAGAAACCCGAGTGTTCTTTCTAGCTCTGTCTGGTTCTGGACTGAAAGACTCGCACCATGCAGTTAGCCTCTCTGGATCTGTCTTCTGAAAAGTGAGGCTAATGTGGCCTTCAGCAGAGAAATACTGGTGAGGAATAATGATGAATTATTATGAAGCCCTTTCCAGTATCAAAGTGGTAATGTAGCAATAATGAGCTTTGACCAGAAGCCATCTGTTTCGTGGCGTAGTTGCTTTAATTGCTCCTGTTCGTTAATAAACTGGTGCTGGAGTTGCAGGAGGACCGGAGATAAGTGCTTAGGTGGTCTTGTTAGGTGGTGGAGCGTGGGCTTTTTCAGACGTGCAACACTGCCCTCTATCGGCGCCCAGCGTATTAACACGCCGCAGAAACTGACCAGCCTGGCCTCATCAGCCAGGTGTCTCTTTTTTTTTGGCTGCTGCTTCACAGAGTGTGGTGCGTGTCCATTGGAAAGCTGCTGAGCGGAAGTCTTACTCCCTGGGATTTTAAACAGCCACGTTTCTCGGTATTTGACATCCATGGGACACTTAGCAAACTGAGTGCTAGATAGAGTTCCTGGCTCTATTTTCTGTAAGACACTTGAGAGTGAGAACTCTCCAGATGTTTGCATTTGTTGGGCTTGCTCCTGGTAGGGCTTGCCATGGCTCAGTGGATGCGGGGCACTGTGCAGAGGCCCAGTCAGGGGAGGGCTGGATGCCTGCAGTGCTGTGCATAAAAGCATGCTTGGTCATTCACTCTAACACTCAGGCGCTCACTTCTCTTACATACGTGACTTTCTGACAAGCCGTGGGGAAGAAGCAGATAATTGATTACCACCTTCACAAGCCTCCAAAAGAAGATAGGGCCTGCATGGGTGTCCCCATTTCACAGATCAGAAAACTGAGGCTCAGGATGGTGAGGGACTTGTCCTCAGTTTATCGTACATGTGATCAGGACCACACAAATACAGGAAAGTGATTACATCTCAGGCTTCTCTTGAAGCTCAGCCGTGTGCCCACCACTTTCTGTGTGACCACATGTCCATATAGAAATTATTTTGGTTATTTGGTATTAATTCACAGTCATGTGGATCACTGCCCAGGATTATAATCATTTGAACGTGCTTTATTAATCACTGTATTCATGAAGGCGTAGAGACAGATCTCGGTGGTGATATTCTGAGAGCCTTTGATAAGCTCAGCGTTGTCCTGTAATTATAGCGAAGATGGACAGAGATCAAGTCCATCAGTGATGATTCTCTGAGAATGAACATTTGGATTTTTTCTTTCCATGCAGTTGCCAATGTCTTTGTGTTCAGGCTGGTAGATGTCACATAGCTTTATTATAATAAACTGGTGTGATACAGCACGGCTGTGGTTCTGTGTCCTATGCAGAGATTACCTAAAACTCTAAAACCATGATTCATCCCTGGAGGAGTTTTCACTCATATTGTACAATGACCAGAAAGTGTTTGGGACTCAAGGTGCTGTGAAGTGGGCCTTCTGAAGTCCCCATCCTTCTGAAGTTTGCAGGCTGCTATTTTTACAGATGTTCTCCTCAGCTCCCACCTTAATTCACATCGGAGGAGTTACTGGGAAATGAAACTGCATTTCCTCTGTGTCCCTCCTCCCTGCACGGTTGACTTCAACTGTGAGCCCACAGATACGCTCTACCGGCCGATGCCTGAGTTGTTTACCACGTCAACCCGAAGATGCAGTAGTTACCTGTTTATGCTGCCTCAAGAAAAGGGCTGCCTCATAAATATTTAGGGAGATGATCTGTATATCTGATGCACCTTACCTTTGCCTGGGCTTATACAGCGGTACCTCCTTCCTTAAGGAAACGTTAAGCCAGTCTTGACCTGCTCTTACAGAAGGATCTGTGAAGTGTGTCCCAGTTTAAGGTAATTTCCCATACGCCATACAAACTAAATTGCCCTTTTCTTGTTCCAAAACAAAAACCCTTATCCCACATGACTCAACAACAAAAACAAAAACAAAAAAGAACATTTTTACTTTTTTGAGTAAAACTAATAATTATGATAATAAAACAAAAACCTTCCATTTATATTTATTACTCTTCCTTGGGCTCCCCTACATTGAACTAAGTGAGTATAGTTTCAACAAATCTTAGCTTCAGAAGGAGTTCTAGAAAGTATCTATTTCAACCTTCAGGTTAACATGGATATCTGTTCTCTTTATAAATACTTCCACAACCAAGCATCCTCTCTTTAAAAAGTTGTCCATTTCATTTCTGGAAAGCTCTAATAAAGGTTAATCCACAGGAAAGGCCTTTCTTTTACTGGACTTATATCTTACAAGTGTTCTTTTCAGATATATTCACAAGGAAAAGGAGAATAAACTACGAGGCTCAAGAATAGGCCATTTCTGTGAAATTATAGCACAAGGGACAGAAGTTGATAGATTTGATCAATCTTATCAATTGCAAATAGACAAGTCTTGTAGAAGGAGCCTTGGCAAACCCCCAAGCCGATCCTTTTCCATGCTTGGTGATCATCTGGAGACAGTTGTGGAATGTGACATTTTGGTCTAACACAAGAACAGAATAACGTGTAGCACACACCCAAATTAAGTGAACCTCTAGTGAATAGGTCCGTACAGTCTCCAGAAACCAGCCACAGGACTGTAATGAAAGAAGGTGATGACAGACAAGTTATAACACACAGCCAGCCAATTTCTGAACACAGTATTTTGGCTGACTAGCCTTGGACATGGGAAGAATTATGTTACTCAATTTACAACTTATTAAAGAGGCAGAGAAGCCGTCGATACAGATGGCTGGTTCTATATCAAAGAAGACCAGGAGAGGTGATATTACAGAGCTTCTATTGAGCCGTCAGGCAGTACTTAACTCACTTTTACCCATACCTAATCATTAGACAAGAATGAATTTTCGAAAGGTTAAAAAAAAAACCTGCAGTATTCTTAGTAAGCCAAGCCATTGCTGTCTTGTTATCTGCAAAAGCTTAGACCTGCTGATGGAATCTGTTTCATTCCTTACGCAAGGCAGTAATGACTTTTTCACATGGTGCGTGTTTCTTGCGAGCAGTTGCCTACAACAGGCAGGATGGAATGCCTCTGTGTGGGGAGGGGGCCATATTGGACATTTGTGATATTGTGTCATGCTAGTAGATGCAATCTGCCCCCAAATACAACGTAAAAACGACTTCTGATTTGCCAGAAGAAACACGTGGTACCTTATGTACAGTCGAGGAGCGTTTTTAACAGTCAGCCCCAAAATAGGCACCAGCAGTGTTGAGCATGAGAAGAAAAGAGCCATCCTGGCCTAAATGGACTTTGAGTTTGTTTTGAGACTCCATGAACGAAATAAAGTTCACCATTGCTTTCACCGTTGGTGTAACAGGGGAGCCAGAAGACTCAGGCTGTAGACATGAATTACACCTGATTTTTAATAATCTTGCAAAGGCCTAATTTACCTTGTCTACAGAAAGGGGAAAGCTGAATTAAACTCTCCAAGATTTGTTCAGCCCTTACAGTCTGTGATTTTATCTTCTTGGTTGAATAACTTCAGGCCCTAGCAGTGGGAAACAAAAGACATTAAGCCTTTTGTCCGAAAGAGGGCTTCTGGATAATGTATTTTGGAAGACAAATAGGATGTTAGTCCCCTCACTGCCTAGTGGGTATGAATTAACACCCCACCACTGAGTCATCTGTGACCTTAGAGGGACTCTTAAATTTCTTTCACTTTTATCCATTTGAAGTGGTGATAATTTATCTAACTATCTCTGTACCAACCAGATCTCACTCATAAGAATTAATTAGATAACATCTTACATTTTCTATTCCATGGAAGTAAATGTTCTAAAAAGGTAACCAATGATTATTTTTTAACTTTAAAAAATTTTTTAAATTTTTTTGGCTGCACTGCATGGCTTGCAGGATCTTAGTTCCCCAACCAGGGATTGAACCCTGGCCATGGCAGTGAAAGTGCTGAGCCCTAACCACTGGACTGCCAGGGAACTCCCTATTTTTTAAAACAATATGTCAACAACCTATGTGCTATCATACATAAGTTAAACCTCCGAAGAGAATATTTAGAGTGTGCTCTAACTCATGAATTAATCGCCAATTTTCTTTACAACCAGGATCCTTCTGATTTTTGTCTGAATTTTCAAGCTATTTATCAGAATAAGTCACCAGCTTGGGTCATATTTCCTTTTCTCTGCAAGAGGATTTCACATCGTGAGCTGGAATTTCCTTTATTTAAGATGCTTGGAAAATCTGGAATGGTCTCACTGGTTCATTTCTAGAGTGGGAGGATCCAACCAAGAGCTGAAACTGATACTAAGCCTAAAGGATGTCTTTGGCACGGCAGTAACTTATACTTTACATGTGACAAGTTAATGCCAAGCAGTTGTTCAGTCCACGCAGAAGCAGATTTCATAGAATATAAACTCCTGAGTCAGGAACACCCTGAGGTAGTTCAGACCTGGGTAAGGGGCCCGGCACATCTCCAGAACAGCTATGTATGTGGGCGACTGTTGGGCTTTAACTGGTGATTAATGAAAAACACTAACAGTTCCATGGAACTTTCCAAGACTCTTCAGCAACTATTTGGTTTCTTTCCTCCTGTTTAATTTGACTCATCCATCTATCTGGCCACCCATTTATGTCAAATTTTAACATTTCAGGATAATAAATTATGTCTTTCACATTAACATCACCAGAACAAGATACGAAGCTATGGATGAGGTTTTTTTATTTGATGCTAATTCCTCCATAACGATTCTTCACCTTCAAAAACCCAGCCATAGCTTATTTTTCAATTTTTTATTGGAAGTATAGTTGATTTACAATGTTGTGTTATTTTCAGCTGTACAGCAAAGTAATTCAGTTGTACATATATATATCCTTTTTCAGATTCTTTTCCATTTTAGGTTATTACAAGGTACTGAATATAGTTGCCTGTGCTATACAGTAGGTTCTTGTTGTATATCTAGTTTATATATAGTGGTGTGTATTGGCTAATCCCAAATGCCTAATTTATTCCTCCCCCCATTTCCTCTTTGGTAACCATAAGATTGTTTTCTATGTCTGTGAGTCTGTTTTGGATTTGTAAATAAATTCATTTGTATCTTTTTTTTTTTTTTTTTTTACAAATAAGTGATATCATATGATTTTTGTCTTTCTCTGTCTGACTTACTTCACTTAGTGTGATAATCTCTAGGTCCATCCATGTTGCTGCAAATGGCAATATTTCATTCTTTTTTACCCAACCAAAATTTAGAGCAGAAAATAGATGATTCGGGCCTTCTGTTTATTTTTAACACATTCTGTGGGGGACAGGGGGAATTTTTAGTTAATTTCCCATAGATACCTAAAATTGAGAAATATTTTTTCCCAGTACTATTTTTAGCAGCTAGTCAAAAAATTCCATTGTGACCCTGAGTTAACTGAGCTATTTCTGGACCCAAAATACAAATCCGAAAATTGGAGTGTGGGGGACCCCAGGGTGATCTTCCCATCATGGCAGCCTCTCTTCAGGTGAGGAAAAGTAGAATGGGACAGCGTTCAGAGGTAAGCTGAAAACACAGCTGAGAAACTAGGACCCCAAAGGAAACGTTAAAGAACATTTTCTAGGTTTGGTCTGGAAAGGGAGCTGTGAGAAGTGATGGGCTCTGAGCTGTCAAGGTTGTGAAGGACCTTGACGCACAGGCAGTGGGAGAAAGCAGAGGCAAATTACTACATGAGGTGGGGGAGGAGGTGGCCCCGGGAAGCATCTCCTGGCAGTGAGAGCTGTTAAGCACCAGAGCTAGGTGCCAGGGGAGGCTGGGCAATTTCCATTCTTGGCAAGTTTGGAAAATAGGTGACTGCTTATCTGCAGGGATCAAAGCTGTGGAGAAAGCACTGACCCAGCTTGGGAGACCCCTTTCAAGTGTAAGAATCTCTCAGCTATGGTGGGAGGAAAGTTGATCATGTAGAAACGAAGAGGACTCGCAACTGACTCTCTTTATCCATTTCCTTTTTCTGTCAAAACGAGAATTTTTATTTTTTTCTGAGAGGATGTGTATCCTGAGGAAATTATTATTTTCTATTTGCCTTTGATAAAAATAGTGCTAACCACTTCTGGCTTTGTAGCAGAACCCTCTGGCAGGGAGGATGGCAGGCTTGGGGTGCCTGCCAAGGCTCAGCTATGAGTCCTTCTCCAAGGTGTCCATTAAAGAGCTGTGACAGGGCAGGGCCACTCTGTGCCAGTTTGCAGAAGCCCTGAGGATGTCGGCCTGTGTGGTTCTTACAGAAAAAAAGGGGTATTTGAGTTCTCACACATCAGCTACCTGAGGGACTGGGTAACAGCATTTCTGAATACTGGGAAAAGCAAGAGAAGCCTTTCCAGGCTACACTTGCTCACGGTCAGATGCTTCTAAGAAGGTGGCACGTGTTTCTTACAAGCTTCCGGATAAGAATTGCGTAGAGTTGTATTGCATCGAAACGTGTAGTTTTCATACCTACTGCTGTGGCCGTCACAGGGTTTTTGCACTTACAAGAACATCTTGGGAGGAGGACCAAGAAAGAAATTTGAAGCCCTCTGCAGACTTTTCTTCCCACTCATGAATCTTCACCCAGATGTGATCTGCTCCACTCTGGCTGTTCCCGTGCCTTAGGCCACTTGCGCTATAGTTTGTTAAGTAAAAATGGAGACTCACCTGCAAAAAAGCAGTACAGTCATTCTAATAAGTAAGGACAGGAATCCATTGTGTCTCTTCTAAAATACAGAGTTAACAGTAACTTCAAGATTGCTTATACAGCGCTTTCTGAGGGAAGCTGAAGCGAGTGCCCTTGGGAAGTGATTATTATCTACTCTCTCGGTTGTTATTTAGGGTACAATATGTAGTTTTCCCCTGCCAGCTGGGAAGTTATGTTGGGGCAGGAAGGATATCATTCTGCCTGTTTTGAAAGGCTTTCCCCAAGGGATCTCAAGCTGAGGCTGTGCTGATAAAATGCACATATAGAGAAGAGAAATATCTTTCTTTCTTTCTTCCTCTCCTTCTTTATAATCTTTTGGTTATACATCTTTGGACGGGAATAAACTAAATATAGAAATAAAATAGAGAAGAAACATGAACATCTAATTTGATACGGGCAGCTTCTTAATTGTGAATGGACTAAACTGTGGCAGTTTCTATATAACTGTTTCAGCTCCAAATGGAAATTGCCCCCTTTGTAGATTGGGCATCTTTCTGCAAATAAACCAACTGAACTTTTTCAAAAGTGTACATGCACACAGATCTGAAACCTCTCTACAACTGACTGTGCTGTAGCCACGAACGGCTGGCTGAAATCCCCAAGGGAACAAGTTATCCTACCTTCCTAGGCCTTCCTAACTCTCAAACGTTATGTTTCAGAAGCTCTCTCTCTTCTTCTTACTAATGAACTTCACTGTTTTATTTACTGTGCTTACTAGTAACCACAAGCCCTTTCAAGTTCCATCCCTCAAGTTACCTACATTTCAGGTGGTTTTGAAGAGCTGCTCTAGTTATTCTCCATGCAGGAAGGTAGTACCCAGTTAACTGTGTTTGGAGTCCTCTGTGAACAGACTAGGCTTTAGAAATGAGTGCAATAAAATATATTCTTAGACGCTTTTTGAACAAATGAGTTCCTCTGACATAAACTGTTCCCCTTTCCTCCTCTGAGATCCTAGAATAAGTAGAGGAAAGTGTATAGGCATTGTACTCTGGTACAGCTGTGTTTGAATTTCAACCTACCATGTCTGAGCTGTGTGACTTTAAACAAATTGCCTACCATCTCTGAGCCTCAGATTCCTCATCTGTAAAATGAATGTTCTCATCTCTTCCTTACAAGGCTACTGTGAAGATCAACTGAGAGGATATATATGAGACACATGATGCAGAGTAGGCACCTGGTACTACTGGTCCATCGGTAAGGACATGCCCCAACCCCAGACACACAGGAAGACTCCTGGAAGAAAATCGGAAAGAAAACTCGCAAGAATACTAAGGGACGGATAGAGCTAACACTGACACAATAGACTGCACCAAAACCCAGTCAATTGTTCCATCTTTCTTCCTGATTTCTTTCTCTTACTTCCTGGATCTTCTGCTTGGGTTCCCAGATGCAGAAACCGGTTGAACTTCTGAAATTTGCAACCCTCATTAAAATGATTCAACTCTTCTGCTCTCTCTTTCCAGAAGAATTCAGAACGGCAACGACCACATGCTTTCCTAAGCAGTTCCCACATTAGTGCCTTTCCTATTCTCTTAAAAAAATGACCTTCTGGCCCATCCAACTGGAAGGCTGTTGCGAACTTCCAGGGCCAGGGTCTCCTGGAGTCAGGTACATTTATAGCCATTCCCTCCTCTGAACCTTCCTGGGAATTTTAAAAACCTCCCTGATACATGATAATGAGCTGTAAGGACCCTATTTCCAAAGGACTGTGGAATTTGTGCTTTACCAACTATCCAGCAAGGCTGTGCTACCTCCCTACATGTTTTCTTCCAACTCCATCAATGTATCCTACAGCATTCAATATCTGGTGATATATTAAATCCCCTGTTTGTACAAAATGTTTCCCATTGATTAACTTGCTTGTTAAAAATAAAACTAAGTCCTTTTTCAGGAAGGGCTTTCCTAAGAAGGCATTGATAGATCTTCTAGTAATTGGTATATTTATTGAACACATATTTCAAAGCACCATCTCAAGGAATCCTCCTAACAAGTACTTGTGGATAAGGGACACTGAGACCTGGAAGGTCACAGAGGCACCTAAAGAGAGGATGCAGAACAAGCTCAGGCCGTCTGATATCAGAGCCCAAACTCCCTCCACTGTCCTCCCCGCAGGTTCCAGCGCAAACCATTCATTATGCCGCTGTAGCGGGATCTGCACTGGTGTTTCAGAGAAACTAAAATAAATCATGAAACATACTGTTTTGGTTGCTGTCTTCTACAGGGTGAGTATGAGGTTACTTCACTTCTAAATCGCACCTCCATTTACTTAGAACAGATGCCAAACTGAAGAATATTCTCGAGTTCTCAGAAAGCTTATTTTTTTCTTTGAGCCAAATCACCATAGTATGTGCTTCCAAAGGTCAATAGGTCTTTCCCAGAGTTGAATGGGTCCTGTAGGAATTTGAAGCTGTTATTAGGAGCAAAGCCCAGGAGTCATTTCCCTTTGCCGGGATGCTATTTGATCGTGGTGCACAGAATTCACCTCCATCTGGCATGGACAGTTTTCAGTGTCCTTCTACTTTGAGAAAACTAACATAGGAATTGTATAGAAAATGTTAAGTTTCTATCCAGTGCAGGAAGCAGTTTCAAAGCCAACTCCTAAACTCCTATGCACTTCATCTTCACAGACCTTCTCTGGTTCTTGCTGGATGACCAGCTGTGGTTTGAGTGCCCTCCTCCTGGGCCACATAAGCTTTCTAACAGGTAGCAGTGTGGTGTTGGAGTTAAAGAAGCAAGTTCTATACCAATTCACTCTCATCTTCTTCCTAAGCATTTATTACCCCAGCCCCCAGCTCCCCGGTCCCCCAGCTGTCACAGTGGTGGGAGGACGGCCAGACCCTCCACCTGGCATTTAGCTCATCCACAGCCCAAAGCCCGGCCACTTTTCCAGTCTCTTCTTTACGGTCTTTCTGATCTGTCTGCAACCCTGAGAAGGAGACTTTGTGTCTTCTTCCTTTCTACCTGTCTGAATCCTATCCATCCATCTAAGTTCAGCTCCGATTAAGACAAACCTTCTTCCTACAACAATCGCTACCATTGTCCCAGCAATCACCCGAGTCTGTGCTGTGGTCCAGAACTGAGACAGCTGAAAGAGTAAGATTCAAGGCAGGGAATGGAATAGCACAAAGAGAACCTATCTGCATCCACAGTTGCCATGTACGTAACATTGCTGCCAGTCCGAATACCTACCACTTTGAAGAGGCATTGAGCTAATGAAGGCCCTCATATGAAAAGCAGGAAAGACTGCATGAAACTCAAGAATTAGGAAAGCAAAAATCCAAGAACAAAATATTCAAGGCTAAGACCAAGATGTGGACCTGGAGAGAAACCTGATCGTTGAGAGCAGTGACCCGTGTCATAATGAAGGGGAACTGCCAGTTACAGAGGAAGACAGGTCTGAACATCACATATGTCATCCACCACATGTTTCTATGTAGTTTAACCAGCCCATGATTGGCTCTTCGCAGCATGCTTCTTATCTAAACTGCTAAGTGAAAAATCCCTGTTGAATCCCAAGGATGGGAAAACTCGTCTGCTAGGAGCCCAGTTTCAGACGTGAGTCCAGAGCACCCCATCAGGTGATGGCGCCCACCTTCCCCTATCCGTTCCTCAGCAATGTGAACCCATCAATTGGAGGCACAGCTGACCATCCCCAATGAGAAGGAAGTACAGAAGGCAGCCTCTCCCTCCCTCTCTCACGTAGAAAAACAGCAGCAACTCAAGTGCTGATTAGATGCGCTGTGTTGACGGTTCTTTAGTCCCTGGACCCATAAGACTATCAGGATCAGTCTGAGGACTGCAGGATTCCTGGAGCTATAGCCCCGCATCTGGACGGTCTTCTGCCTGAAGACCCTTTAGAAACGAACAGCTGTGGGACAGAGTTCTCCATCCTGTGTGGTTTTTCTCAATTGCTTTCTCTTTTTATAGCAGTTGGTTGGGTGCGGTGGGAAAAACAAAGACGGAGATACTGTGGTCCGTTGTCCTCACGGTGCTTACAATCCCGCTGGTGAAACAAACCACATTCATCTTAAAGATAAAGTGGCATATGCTGCCAGGTATGATTAAGTACCAAACGAGTAGGTGATCAATCAATGGCGTGGCAGGGTGTCAATCTGCGAGCTGACCTGCCAGCCACAGCTCAGCGCACAGCGACCTGAGTCAGGATGCAGGGAGGTTGCGGCTAAGAATGACTTGAGGCGTTTTGCATACAATCAGGCAGAAAAGCAGCTACAGCAGGGAGGGGCAGGGAGGCAAGGCACGAGGGGAGCCCCCCACTCCCTTCCACCTCCCACCTACTGGACATTCGATCGCGCCTTGACTCTCCTCGCTGCAGCCCTTTGAGAAGGGTCCTCCTGTCTTTTCCCATCCCCCACCTCATTATAGGGAAGAGGTGCATTTAAGTTCTTGTAAAATTTTATCTCGGCGCTTTTCAGTTCTGCTTTTTGGCTTAGAAATCTCAAGCTCATTAAACATGATTTAAAATATTTTACCTTACCTCTTTATTTATTCAGCTCTTTAAAGTTTCCCTCCCCCACTTGTGTTTTATTATCACCTCTGCATTCTAATCATGTTCCCAGCTGCAAAGATCATCACACAACCTTGTTTTAGCAATAGGTTTCTTTTTCTTTTATCTCCTAATTGGAATTTACCTTCAAAACCTTCCGAGACTCCTTCCTGCCAACTCCTGTTTTTATAACCAGGCTTCCCTATGATTTACACCCTCTTATGTTAAAGCTCTCTCCCTTCAGGAAGCCAAACACTAGCTTTTTCTTTAAGTCTGTCTCTCTTCAGTTACTCATTTCTTAGAAAGGCCTGTCTTAGAACCTGAAATTCACCATAAAATGCACAGCTTAAGTTGTCAGGAAAACCAGCTAATTTCTATAGGATGAAACAAGACAGAGGTCAGCTTGATTCAACCGTGGAGTAGACATCAGTGGAAGGTTGGAAGCAGAAAGAACAGAGTTTCTGTTTTAAAAAAGAAACTACACTTGAGGGCTTCCCTGGTGGCGCAGTGGTTGAGAGTCCGCCTGCTGATGCAGGGGACACGGGTTCGTGCCCCGGTCCGGGAAGATCCCACATGCCGCGGAGCGGCTGGGCCCGTGAGCCATGGCCGCTGAGCCTGCGCGTCCGGAACCTGTGCTCCGCAACGGGAGAGGCCACAGCAGTGAGAGGCCCGCGTACTGCAAGAAAGAAAGAAAGAAAGAAAGAAACTACGCTTGATTATAATGCTGTCCTATGTGGGTTTTTTCAAAATAAGAAACTAAAAATAGAAATTTTGTAGGTTCCATGATTTTCCAGTAAGTGGCATCCAAATGGCGGAAACAATTGACTATTAACTCCACAGAGAAAGAAAGGCGAATGTGAGCATGTCCATCCATGACTCAAGGACTGGCCACAGATGACTGTCCCCAGCCGGAGACCATGTGGAAACAAGGGGGAACTTGTCCCCGCAGGACACGCCCGGTGCCTTCCAGGCATGGAGATTGCGGAACAGGCTGTAGGGCAACAAAGCAGGGGTTGGGCCTTCTCCGTTACTCTCTCGAATTTTCCCGCCACTGAGAAGAAGCACCAAGGATCTGTCCTGAGGAGGCAACTGCTGCATTTTTTTTTCCTCCCAGTTTTATTGAGATATAATTGCCATACAGCACTGCATAAGTTTAAGGTGTACAGCATAATGATTTGACTTATATGCATCGTGAAATGATTATTTAAGTTTAAGGTGTACAGCATAATGATTTGACTTACATGCATCGTGAAATGATTATCGCAGTAAGTTTAGTGAACATCCATCATCTCATAGAGATACAAAATTAAAGAGATAGGAAAAAATATTTTCCTTGGATGAGAACTCTTAGGATTTCCTCTCTTAACAGCTTGCATATATAACCTACAGCAGCATTAATTATATTTATCATGTTGTACGTGGCATCCCGAGTACTTGTTTATCTTCTGTAAGGAAGGTTGTATTTAGAATTAACACTCAGAAGGGCAGGGTTGGAGGACAAGCCTGGAAAGTGAATTCTGAGAAATTCCTGGACATAGGGAGTGGTTGGGCCTGAGGACTCATTGGGTCCGCAGTTGCCCTTACCCAGAACTGACATCTGTTCTCACCATTTGAGATTCCATAGTCTACGCTCAGGATGCCTGAAGTTCTGGCACAAAATAGTCAGCAGGTTGATATTCTTGAACTGTTATAAATGATTTCCCTTTGATAATTATGTCAAATCAGAAGGAAACTAGAGTACTGAAATGTGTATAAGTCATAGAAAGAAATTCAGATGTAGTATTCTCAATGGAGGAGCCCAAAGCCCCAGATCTGTGGGAAATACCTCATGTTGAATGGTGATGCCATCCACTTCAGAAAGATCTCCTGAACTAAATAGTGGGGCTTTCATATCTAAAAGCATCACTTGTATCTTTTTTTAACCACACCATCCAGGCTCTGTGTAGGTCATGGAATTAGCATGCAGTGTCAGTCTTCAGAAATCTGTGGTCAGCTGTTTAGATTCTCTTTCTTGACCATTAGAATCATAGGGAAGGTCTGTACACACAGTGGCTAGTTGATAAATAAGTAAGAATGACTACACTCTTCGCCAACATCAGAAACTAGTCAACATTTTGTTTTGTCCCTAGATGGCTATATTTGGGCCAGGGCCTCAATTACTCCCCTGAAGTCTGTGACTCTGTGCAGGGAAAACTCCCAGAATGTGTCACTTATCTTAGCACCCAGTCAGGCCTGGCCTCTGTGCTTCCAGATGGACACAGGGCACTAAAGGGATCGAACAGCAAGGGCATGACTGCTGTGAAGGACTGGGAGAAGGTCCAGCCCGGGAAGCAGAGGTGGTGAACCAAAGGCTCAGCCATAGCCATGTCTAGACAAGCAGTGGGCAATGAGATTGAGGGCAAAGAATGGGGTGTCCTAAGAGTAAAAGAGCTCAGAGTGAAACTCCCATGCCTACTGTCACACAAATGAAAAGCCACGATCTGGGAGAACAATATTTGCAAAACATCCCCCCCACCACAAAAGATTTGTATCTGGGCCATAGAAAGAAGTCTTGTAATTCAATAAGAAGACAAACAGCCCAAGTTGAAAAAGAAGATAGACAGATGGCATTTTAGGTACATGAAAGATACTCATCAGTCATTAGGGAAATGCAAGTTAAAACCACAGGGAGATACTACTACCACCCACTAGAATGGCTAAAATTAAAGACTGACCTACGAAGTGTTGGCAAAAATGTGGAGAAACTGAAACTGTCGTCTCCTGCTGGTAGGAATGGAAAATGGTGAAACCACCTTGGAAAACAGTGTGGCAGTTTCTTACATAGTTATACATATACCAGCCCAGCCATGTAACCTAGCCATTTGACTCCTAGAGGAGGAAATGTAATCATATAACCACACAAAGCCTTGTAGACTAACATCCATAGTAGCTTTCTTTGTAGTAGCCCAAATGAGAAACATTTCAAATGTCCAACAGTAGAACAATGGATAAAAGATTGCAGACATCCCTACGGGAGTAGGCTATAGGACAGTAAGAAAGAGTGGGCTATTGATGTGCATGACAACAGGGGCAAATCTCAAAATAATTATGCTGAGTAAAGAAACCAGACCAAATAAAGTAATATTGTATGATTCACATATAAAGTCCTAGAAACTACAAACTTACCTATGGTGATATCAAGCAGATCAGTTGTTGCCTGAAGATGGGGGAGGGGTGAGAGGAGGAAAAAGGAAAGTGTGACCCGGAAAACCCTGGGGGTGATGAAAATGTTCCTTATCTTGGCCGTGCTGATGGATTGATGTGTGTATAGGTACATGTACACCGTATACATGTACAGTTTATTGTGCTTTAATTGTCCATCAATGTAGCATTTTTAAAAAAGAAATGACCATGTCTTCAGACTCTCCATAATTAAATTACAAGACCTAAAGTTCTATTTTAACTCAGATGTTCCAGTGTATACTCACGTGAAATGTGTAATTGAGACACCAAAATATAGTGACATTAAGCTTCTACGTCTCAGAAAATAGGAGCATATCCAAGTCCATTTATACTTAAAAGACGCGTTAGGTGAAAGAGTATTGCAATGGAGCAGGAAACAAAAACTTGGTTGACAACAGTCCACGAAAATATCCTAAACTATGAATACCTGAGTTAAAACTCCTGTCCCACCAACTACTGGCCTGAGGGAGCTTAATCAATTATTTCAACGTCTGTGAGCTTAAAGATTTTTTTATAAAATGTATGAAAGAGTAATACTAAAAATGTCTAGAACATAGGCTGTAGTGCGGATCAAGTGAGAAAACAATATGTGAACGTTTTTATAAAACTATAGAGCATATAAGGGTTAACAACCATATTCCAGTTTTAACAATGACTGCACGCCAGGCAGCATCCTAAGAACTGTTCACTCGTGCACTCTTTCCAACAGCCCCTCCCTCTCTGTGGATGGGTGTACAGGTGTTTAGAGAGGATGGATCATTTGCTCATAGACACATATCTAGGACACAGTGGGGCTGTGATTTTCACCCAGGTTTCTCAGACTCCACAACCATAATCATGAGCATTGTATGATAGTGTCTTCTATGATTTATGCATGAATGGATTCCAAATGCTTATGTAGATGCATTCACTTTTCGGGAGGGCAGATACCCCACTGCACTGGCTTTCCCAAGCTCTGTGGAATGTGATGTTGGCTAGAAGTTATTATGAAGTGCTTCTCTGTAAAGTAGATCTGATATAAAATGGGTCTTCAAATTCCCTGTCTATACATACAAGTAGGTAGAGACCATTTCCACTAACAGAATAGAGAATGATGCCAGTCTTATAAAAAAGTAATACAAAATATACAAAGAATTTGTACAATTCAACATCAAAACAAACAAACAACCCAGTTTAAAAATGGGCAGAGGATCTGAATAGACATTTTTCCAAAGAAGGCATACAGATGGCACCTGAAAAGATGCTCAGTATCACTAATCATCAGGGAAATTCAAATCAAAACCACAATGAGATATCACCTCACATTTGTCAGAATGGTCCTCATCAAAAAGGCAACAAATAACAAGTATTGGAGAGGATGTGGAGAAAAAGAAACCCTCGTGCACTGTCGGTGGGAATGTAAATTGGTGCAGTCACTATGGAAAACAGTATAGAGGTTCCTCAAAAAATTTTTAAAAATAGAACTACCATATGATCCAGCAGTTCCACTTCTGGGTATTTTTCTAAAGTAAACAAAAACACTAATTCAAAAAGATGTATATACCCCTATTATTTATTATAGCCAAGTTATGGAAGCAAAATAAGTGCCCATGGATAGATGAATGGGTAAAAAAGATGTGAGATATATATATATAAAATATATATATATGTATATATATATACACACACACACACACACACACACACGTACATACAATGGAATATTACTCAGCCACAAAAAAAGAATAAAATCTTGCCCTTTGCAACAACATGAATGGATCTGAGGGTATTATGCTAAGTGAAATAAGTCAGAGAAAGACAAATACCACATGATTTCACTTATATGTGGAATCTAAGAAACAAAACAAATGAACTAACATAACAAAACAGAAACAGAGTCATATATACAGAGAACAAACAGGTGGTTGCCAGAGGAGAGGGTGCTGGGGGGAGGAAAGAAATAGGTGAGGGAGATTAAGAGATTCAAAATTCTAGTTGCGAAATAAATAAGTCACACGTTTGAGAGAACCTGGGGAGTTCTCTCCACAGGTTCTCCACAGTTCTCTCCACAGTGTGGAGAATATAGTCAATGAAGAAAAAAGTAATACTGTGTGAATGTTTATTCCTAGATCCATAATAGCCATGTTAACTATCAGACGGAATATGCTCTCTTCTACTGTTCTTACTCTGACCACTCATTGATGGCTGAATTAAATGTATCTACCTAATGTCTTGAAGTGGCCAGTGAAATAGTCTTATAAAAATAAAATGGGGAAATGAGAGTGAACAGCAGCTTAGAATACTATCCAGCCAACTTTCAATTTCCTCATTATACTGGCAGAAACAGAACGCAATAACAAAAAGAGACGCCAAATAAATTGTTCAAAATATTACTTTAACCCTCTCTCTAATCACCTGTTTAACAAGTAATATTTATTCTATTAACTTAATGAATTTCAAAATGAGCAAACAAATAATAAGAGGTAAAGAGAGAAATTAAGCAAAAGGAGAAATAAGAAAAACTACGTGCTCTACTCTGCTGTGTAAGTTATGTATATTATACATGGTATATATTATGTTTAAAGTAGAATTATATGTTGTATATTATAGATGATTATTTTATATAGTATATATTAATATGTAACATATATTATGCTATAGAATAGATTGAATCATGTATCAAATGTATAATGATAACTTATATAATTTAATCTGAAGAGCAAAACTGCATTGTGAAGATCCTTACTGAATTTCAACGATTTCTTGAAATCATGTATACAACTATATAAGCTCCAAAGTTCCTCTCTATTGATGTAACAGAAAAAATTCCTATTATCATAAAGAAGCTGTGCTGTGTGTACATTTCAGTCCAAATCTTTACTTCACCCTATGTAGCATTATTTAATATTTTGCATGATACTCCAGAGGAGAAATTTTAAATACAAGAATTTGATCTCTTTTTAAAATTTTATTTATTTTATTTACTTATTTTTGGCTGCGTTGGGACTTTGTTGTTGCACGCGGGCTTTCTCTAGTTAAGGCAAGCAGGGGCTGCTCTTCTTTGCTGTGCACGGGCTTCTCATTGCAGTGGCTTCTCTTGTTGCGGAGCACAGGCTCTAGGCGCGTGGGCTTCAGTAGTTATGGCTCGTGGACTCTAGAGTGCAGGCTCAGTAGTTGTGGCGCACGGGCTTAGTTGCTCCACGGCATTTGGGATCTTCCTGGACCAGGACTCAAACCCGTGTCCCCTGCACTGGCAGGCGGATTCTTAACCACTGCGCCACCAGGGAAGCCCAAGAGTTTGATCTTATAATCAAACCTCCTTACTGGTCTGCTTATTCTTTCCCTGTGAATCCCATTTCACGTGTGCCCTGTATTTTATGGAACTTCCGCCCTTGCAAAAACAACCAGTATGTCCCCAAAGTATACAAGGTGGAGAGAGATATTCAGGTTCGTCTCCATAAAGGAAGTTGAAATCTGAGTTAATTAGCGAAACAACCCAATTTTGGCTGCACTTGCTTGAGAATTTTACCTTCAAGGGTGTTGAGTATCAGCTTTAGTTAGATTTAAGTTTCTGTTACTGTATTTTTAGATATCCAGCAGTAAGAAGACCCCTTTGTGTGTCTGGGGAATTCCCAAGTTAGGCGTTGGTGGGAAGTGGGCCCAGCTCCCACTACTGAAACTGGAAGGGACAACTTTCCCCTTTCCCCACCTCCTAGCCACAAGATACAAGCATGTGGCCTGGGATCAGCTAGTTGGGTTTTAAAACTGAAGTCAGTGACCAGAGCAGAGCATGGAAGCACTGACTCAGGCAGGCCCAGGGTCCACTGGTGAGGTTCTGCTGGGGTTCCAGGGCAGCCCCAGTGTTAGCGTGGCAGTGCTGGGGCAGCAGAAGCATCCAGAAAGCCCACCCAGTTGTGCTGGGGTGTGGCCTTTGTGTGGTTCTTGCCACTCAGCTTCCCTTGGTTTCCCACCATTTAGTTCTTGAGTCCTTCCATTGATCACAGGAGCTCCCCAGCATCACCTAACCAGTTGTACTCCAGCTTAAGTCAAGCTGAATTTGTTTCTCTTACATAAAACCAAAAGCCCTGAAAGTATACTGTGGATAGATCTTTTTCTCATATTTGTGTTTGGTCCCAATGCAACGTGTTTCCCCAGTAACATTTATTCTATGTAGAGCAAATCGTAGCTCAGAGGTGGGGGCAATATCTGAACTAATAAAAATACTGAATACTGCATATTTTCTGAACGCATTATTATTTCTTTTAAATGCATGAGATGATTGGAATGAGCTTATTCTAGTTCCTGGAGGAAAGTAATGTAAAAAAAATACATTAAAAATGAGCTCTGTTTAACAAACTACCTGTTAACAAAGAGCCACTCTTAGGGTTTTAAGAATATATTGGTACAGAGTCAATGCAATCCCTATCAAATTACCAATGGCATTTTTTTTTTTTTTTTTTTTTTTTTTTCCCCTCCAGCTAGGTTTTGGGTTTGGTTTGGGCTTTCCTGTCCTGTTTTGTCTTACCCCGTTGTCACTTTGAAGAGGTAGAGAGAAAGCATCAGGAGCCCCCAGCTGATCAACTGTGGTCACAGGCTGCTGGGCAGCCCCAGAGCCCGTCAGGATGGTGGGGGGGTGGTAGTGGGATGAACTGGGAGATTGGAATTGACATATATACACTAATATGTGTAAAATAGATAACTAATAAGAACCTGCTGTATAAAAAATAAATAAATAAAATTAAATTTTTTAAAATGGGGTTTGTCTTTAAGAAAATCAGTGTGGGAGAAATCAAGATAGTCTCCCCTTTGAAACTGTTCTTCTGGGTTAAGGCTTTGATTCCTTCGCAAAGGAGAGGGCAGGTAAAGGTGCTTGTTTAAAATGTAAATATTTCTGGATAAGTGAGCTATAACTAACCTGGGAGATAGATTGCTATTCATTATGAAGGAAAATTAAGGGAAACAGGAGAGGAGAGAATCGTGTTTGAAAGGAGAGTGCTGGAAATATTCAAGAGGCAGCCCAGCCCCGGGGCCCTGAGGGGACAGAGTAAGGAGCCCAGACCCCTGAGGAGGCTTGTAAACTGGGAAGGAGGGACAGAGATCCGCAGGTGGGGAGTGGACACGTTCACTCTGAGGTCCAGGGCCAGCACAGACCAGACGTCTGCTCAGTTGCTGCCAGAACTGTACCATTTTAAAGTAGGGGAACTCCAATTAATGGTAATTTGTTGTGGAGTGAAGAGCCTCTTTAAGGGGATGTAATCCGTTCAGCGTTTTAAAACCAGTTCATTAGAAGATTAGTCTATCCCCTCAGGTTTCAGGTGAGCCTCTTTTAATATCATTTCACAGTTATTTGTTGTACAGCTTAGGCTTCGAAACTGCTAGCACTTGGCCTCAGAAAGGACCACACTTACTCCCTGTCCTGGCCAAGAAATGTATAGAGATTTCGCTTGTTTTTGTTTATCGTTATTATTGTTGTTTTTACATTTTCCCCTCATGAATCTTTCAGATCATTTCTCACGTTGATTCTTCCTGAAATTCCACAATCTGTCACTATCTCCCCAACCCTTAACAAACCTCTCTCATTTGTTTTTTCTCTTGACTCACCTGTCTGTTTTGTAAGAAATGAAGGAAGCTTGAATATTAGTGTCTGTCAAGCACAAAAACGCAGCAAGAGTCCAGATGCTATAAACTTAACAAGCCAGAGTCAGATTCTCCTGGGACTAACCTGCTCCCTGAGGCCAGACCCTCGAGGCCCTCCTGAGAGGTAATGCCCAGTGGGGTGATGGTCATATTCAATGTGGAGTCACAATAGATGGGGGTGGGGGTGGAAGTGTGTCAGACTGAAAGCCAGAGGCCCACCTAGCCACCGCCTGGGATGAGACTCTTAACTTTCTGGTGCTCTTACCCATTTCAGAGAGTGGCTGCAAAGATGCAGGAGATTATTTTAATACACCCCTAAAAAAACATTATACAGTGCAAAGTATAAAGGCTATAGCATCAGCAGACCCGAGTTTGAATCCCAGACATCCACCCCCTGGCAGCTAAATGACCTTCATCCAGATCTGTGCCTCTACTTCTCTGGCTATAAAATGGGGCTAATACCAGCATGATGGAGTTTTGTAAAGATTAAATAAAATAATATATGTAAGATGCCGGGCACATTGTGGGTGCAAAATAAATGTTACCTTTTTAACCCTTCCCTTCTCTTCCAATGTGAAGTATTAAGAATTAATTTTAAAGATTAATGTTGTGGTTATTAAATAATGTATAAATTAAAGTATTAAAATAATGTATCTGAAAATGTCTGTATAATATAAAGAACAACATTAAATATAGAGAATTTTGAAAGCTAAAGCACCAAAGCAGAGAAGTTTCATGATCAATTATTACATAAATTCATTAAATTAATTTTGTCCTTGTTTGCTCATCTTAATAGAGCACAGTATTCCCAAAGAAGCTATTACTTACCATTTTGTTTGTCAGAAGTAATCTTGAACTGGATAGTCAAAGACAGCAGATAATCTAAAAGTCAGTTCTAAAAAGTCAGCTTCCCTTTGAGATGCATTTTATGTCACTAGTGGGACAAGATCCTTGAAGGCAGAAACATTAATTACTCCTTTCATATCCCCAAATCCTGACTCACTGAAGGTGTCCTATAAACAGTTGTCGAGCTGAAGTTACTAAGTAAAATGTCCAAAGTATTTCTTATCGCGTGTATGTGTGACATGGGAGAGTCAGAGAATGAACATGGGGTTTGGAATTTGTCTCACGGATCTGAAGAGAAGGCTCAGAATAAACCATCTCGCCCTCTGACGAGACTTAGACTCGATGGAGAAAGATCACCCACAGGCCTCTGCTTTGGGGTCCCTATTAACCATGTCAGTGTCATAAATGGAGCCCTTCATCCGACCGCTCGTTCTCAGCGCAGCGTAACCTTATCTCCTGTTTGCTGAAGTGTTGAAACTGCCTCAACTTCCACATGCCAAATGTACAACCTTCTTCCTTCCTGTTACAAAGAAAGACATGCTACCTTCTCCATAAAAGAGACTCCGCCTCGCCCGTCCATTCCCAATCGGCGCTGCTTTCTCAGGGGCCAGAACCCCCTTTATTGTTTATTCTCTCTCCTGCATCCATACCTCACTTGACTCTTTTCCATCAGCATTGAAAGGTGGCAGACACTTCATCTTAAGGAGCAAACACCAAACAGAATCTCTTCTTAACATTATACCCTCTTCCGTCTATGATGCTGTTTCTATTCTCCCTTCCACAGAAAACCCGAGGAGGCATCGTCCTCCCTACGTCCATTTCTTCACTTTCCACTAACTCCATGAACAGCTGCTACTCCACTCTTCCTTGAAAACTATTCTTGCCAGGGTTTTCATCCATGACCTCCTTATTGCGAAATGCAATGGGTGTTTATTTGTCCTCATCTTAAGCCCTCTGCAGTGTTTATCAACGTTGGCTATTCCTCCTTTTTAAAGCATAACATTCCCTTTAGGTAGACCATATTCTTTTAATTTTTTCCTGCTTCCTCCTACCTCTTAAACTTTCTCCTATACCTTTCAGTCTGATTTGAAGGCTCATCTTCCCTTGCCCATCCCCCCTTCCATGTTGGTGTTCCACGGGTTAGCCTGCTCTTGGCCCATTTCTTTTCTCACCTCTACCTCTGGAATCCCATCCGCTCACTGGATTGCCCCAAGGAGAAGTGCCATGTCTGTCTCAAGCAGTGTTTCATCCCCAGAACCCTGAATTTCTTGTTTATTGAAGGCCCTGAGGGTGGCTCCCTGGTGGATATAAAGGGGACGTGTGAAAAGGGTAGATGCCCCATCCGTCCTGACCTGTGCTCCTGGGGTAGCTGGCACTCAGGAGCTGGTTACTCAATGAGCCAAACAGAGAGAATCACAACCTGGAGGGCCAAAGTGTGGGGTGGCCTTGTCCCAGCTTTGACAGCAATGGCATCATGGTCCTGGAAGGTCCGGGGCAGCCCATGCAGGGTATCTGGGCCACCGTCGCAGGTGAAGACCAGCATCGCAGGTCATCCTGCAGAGGGTCAGCTTTTCCCAGCAACTCTGAGTGGCAGTGAGAATCAAAGGCAATCTGTCCAAAGCCCCCTGAGATTTGTCACACTTCAGGCTCAGGGGTAAAGCTCAAGGGAGATATTCGGCTTCCTATTAACACAGGATGTGGGAGATTGAGTCATTACCAGAAAAACACAAAAAAAGGAGACCACGTTTATACTTTGGGCAGGACACACAGTTCATAACACCCAGGCTAGGACACCGTGATATTACATTTATTTTTTAATGGTATTTTCCCTGTACCCAGAGCCTCAGCAGAAAGGGAGGAAAAAGAAAATGTGCTCCCAGTGACAGTCCTGAAAATGAGTAGCAAATTTATCTCTCGCTTGTCTTTCTCCTGGAAATACTCTGGCAAATGTGTGCTCCCCAAGAGCCCTGGAAGCAGCCAACACTTTGACAGCCTCAGTAAATAATGAGCAAACTCTTTACAGAATATCTTGTCATATGATGGCTCCAGACATGAGACTCGCTATGACTTGAGGGAAACAACTTGCCAAAAGACCGGCAGTATTAGATCCTGCTTCTACGGAGCCCCTCGTATGTACTTCACTCCCGAGTCTGGCTCAGATGGGGGCTGAAAGAGAAAGCGGATAGCGTTCCTTCAAGAAAGTGATGGAGCGTGGATGCCTCCAAGAGTTGGCATTCACACGGTACTGTATCCCTCAGGTATAACATCCCCTCCTCTCTCTGTCTCAGGGGGCACACATCTTCTTGCCAAAAAAACCCCCGATTTCACCCAAAAAGCAACCCCTAAGATCAGTCACCATCCTCAACCTCAGCAGAATCGGCAACTCTGAGAATTGCCTTTGCCTTCCAGCCCTTCCTTCTTCTTCCTTTTCTCAAACTGTCCCTAAATAATTCTGACCCCTGGCTGTGGAGGCGCCCAGCTGCAGCCCCTCACCAACAAGCCTGCATCCAGACTCACCCTGAATGCTGCCCACTTTGGTCACTTTTCCCCAGGAATTAAGACCTTGCTGTGCAGACTTGTTAATGTGTGTTAACCTAAAAGTATTTTTATCTTTAAAACATCTTTCACAGACAAGTTTATTCTAAAGCTTTGAGATATGGATCAGTGACTTGAAAATGAGAGGTAGAGAAAAAGGGCTCCTTTGGGAAGCTGGAGAAGCCCTGATCCTCCTCAAGATGAACTGGTACTGCAAAGATGGCGGCCTCTTTCCTCCACTGGTAACCCCCCAAGGTAATCAGCATCAGATTAGCTCACAAATCAAGATAAGGAGGGCTCATTAGAACTCACTGGACTTTCAAGTCAGACAGCCAGCTGCCTCCTGAATTATTCACAGACAGTTCTGACTCAACGCAACCCTGTCTGTATTCATTGTCTACACACACACACACACAGAAGTAAACACCCACTTCTCCCACCCACCCCTGCAACTTCTTCCTGCCCTTAGGCACCATTTGAGGAAAGATGGGAGAGAAAGAGATGACTAAGATGAGAGAAAAATCCCTCAGTGTAAATCTGTACTTGGAAATACAAAATATGTCCTAGAGAAAGATTATTTTTAACCAAAAGAGGCTGAATTACCTTTAATTGAGTTGTGTTGTCGCCCTCAGTAAGAATGAGGTCAATTATAAGAAAGAAGACTTTTTCCCTCCACCTTTTTTTTCAAAAAGGATTTAAAGAAAAAGTATCAAATACAGGGTAACGGAAACTAAAATAGGGAAGAATAGAAGAAAGGAAATGAGGCGAGTCATATAAATGGAACCAAGGATGATGGCAATGTGCATTCCATGATGAATTCTTCACTGCACTGTTGGGCTGCAAGGCAGATGCTGTGTTCTCCAGCAGCTAAGGACAAAGGGTAATTCACAGTGTCCATGACATTAAAAACAAACCGCTGCTGAGGGGAAGTACAACTTTCTCCCCAGGAAGTAGGAGGGCCCCTGCTAAGTAGGACAGCACTCTCGCAGCAGACATCGTGCATCGCGAGTTTCACGGGGCTGCATCCTACAGCAGCCTCCCCTCCTAGTCCCCTCCATCTAGGCTACGGCATTGCAGCAAAATGCCCCTCAGAAGAAGCAGCTCTCCAGGGGCCGCTCAGTGTAACACAAGCCTTCAGGTTCCGACGAATCCTGCTTGATCCAGGCTGTGAGCTATCTGAGGAAAGCTATGCGCATGGCACACTTTGCTCCACTGACTTTCTCATCAATATTGGGCAATAATAACCACTCTCTGGCAGATATGTAGTTATCAGCATGCTCTCGTCCTCATCACAAAGGAGCTGGACATTCATGGATATCCTTTTGTGCATGAAAAATGGGAGACCATGGTCCCAAAGTTCTAGTAAAATAGTATGAACACAGTTTATAAAATAGGTGGAATCAGATGATCACTTCAGGCAAACTAGTCACGTCAAAAGAATTTCTTATTCTGCGCAAGACTCTCTCTTGTGTACCCTCCAAAATGAATTACTTGGAAATATGACCCAAGGAAGAAAATGAGGTTACTTTCTGTGGCAGAGTTACGGGTGGACCAGATAAAAAGTGGGTCACACCCGTCAAATGGAGTAGCTTTAATTTTTGAATTTTTCTGATAATATCAAATGCTATGGTCATCACAGCTATTCAGTTTCTCCTCCTTCTGTGCAAACAGGAGGACCACACTCCCCTGTCTCCTTGGAAGTTGGGCATGGCCACATGACTTGCTTTGGCCAATGAGATATGAGCAGGAGACTGAAGAGCCAGTGAGTAATTCTCCACTACCCCTTTCCCTGCTTGGCAATCAGTGAAGAATAGAGACGGAGCTTTCTTCAGCCAGAATCTCTGTGTGAGGTCCAGATAGAGTAGGCTTTCAGTGACTGACCTATTCTGCCTCTCTAGCTCACCAACGCAGGGCTGCATATACACACAGCACACGCTCTCTTATTTGGCAGCCTCTGTGTGTGCTAAACTCTCAGTCCAGGATGTCTTCTGCTGTCCTATCCTTTCAATGTTCACATAGGTAACTCTCTCTGATAAGGCCCAACTCAGATTGCCTCTTCCAGAAGGCACTCCCAAACACCATCCCATCCTGGGGCTGCATGAGAAACACACTTCTTGTGCCTCCAGAGCATCCTGCACATTGCTCTAATGTTGCCGATCAAATTGAAATGATCTGACCCTCCCTCATTTGGTTTTGAGCTCCCTGAATTGAAGTAGCGACTAACCTATTCAGAATCTTTGTAATCTCAGGTCCCAACTCAGTACCTAGCCCATAGTATGTGCTCAATAAATGTCTGTTGGGTGAATGAATGACTGACTTTATGCATGAGTGAATGGAAATGACTATGTGTTGAAGCGAAGGAGAGAAGTCCTTTCCCCAAAGGCCATGCTAAGAACTCAAGAGATCTTATTTCTTCTAGTTATTTCTATTAGTATATGATGACCACTCACTAAGTATTTAAGGAATGAATATCAGATTAAAGCCTTTTTTGTTGTTGTTCTCATGTCAAAATTTACCACCCATTTCAGAAAAGAGACTTTACTGTGGGAAATTTGTTATTTAGGCTCTCCAAGTTTTGCATACCAATACAAGTGAATTCTAGTGACATCCTGGGGGCTTGTTCAGTGTGGTGACACTGGACAAACCAATTAACCTCTTGCTTTGTTCATCTGTTAAATAAGAAAACATATCCACATACAGGTGGTCCTCTCAGTCTTTAAGTACCTCCGTGTACTGAAAATTTATGCCAGACAAAATTTTAATTTTACAGACACAAAGTAGTTGGTCAAGTAGCCTTTTGAAGTTGAGCAAGGGAACAAAATCCTGGAATAAAGTAGAGATTGCATACATGTTATACCTTCAACCTACTGATAAAAATAATGCTGGGCATTCTCATAAAACAACTGGTATACCAGCATTCTCCCCTCTGCTTGTGAAGGTCAAGTTCAGGGTGTGAATGGTGTCCCTCCTGTTATATTAACATGTTCAGACATTGGACTGGCATTTCGGGCTGGTTTATGAATGAACTGAAAAAGGGCAGGACTTTAGTTCTTTACCTTCATTGTTGCACTGTTTATACAACAAACAACCATGCGTGGTTTCCCTATTCATGTTGCTTAGTGACAAGAGCATTCTCTCCTTCCAATAAAATATATTAAAAAGGAAAAAAAAGAAAAAAAAGCTAGGTCAAGCTTTCTCAGAGTCTCAGGAAATGAGAAACCACAAGCAAAACAAAACAATTTAAGCTCTTTCTAAGGGTAATATGAACTTTACTTTTTCTGATAGAACTTTTTTGGGGAGGGTGAGGGCTGGGGGATGTTGCACATTTTATATTCTAATTTGGATAAATATAGTAGCTGTGCAAACAAGTTCTAGCCACTGAAACCTGCCCTACTGCAGTCACCCTAGGGAGGGTGAGTAAAGGAAAATAAATGTTGAACTTTCTCTCAAGATGAAATTCTGCATTCTAAACTAGCCGAATAGAGAAATCCAGCCAGAAGGAGGACCACGGGGTCACAGGTATTCAGGACCACGAATCACAATCAGGAAGCAAATGCTAAGAGAGTCCACCCCTGGAAGAATGAGCTCATTGTCACACCGGGGTGCCCTCTGTGAGAGCAAGATTAAACTTCCCTGGCACCAACGTTCCCCAGCTAGACGCTACGGAGAATAACAATGCTACCTGGCATGGAAGGAGGACTTGATGCTTATTCACAGTGACAAAGGACTCAGCTGGTGGTTCGCATTTTTCTGCATCATTGTTTTATAGATGAGCTAACAGATTCCCTAGGCGGTCCCAGAGTCTGACACAGCAGGACTGGACTCCTGGGCACGGGCCTAGACTCCTGGCCATGCACACACATAGGAGGCTAATCAGATCCTGTACCCTGGAAAAAGCCTAGAGCAGCTGGCTGAGCCCTCACCCACCCCTTCTCGTAGTAGTTCAGCAATGTGAAGTCAACCACCCAAAATTTTTGTGTGTGTGTGGTACGCGGGCCTCTCACTGTCGTGGCCTCTCCCGTTGCGGAGCACAGGCTCCGGACGCGCAGGCTCAGCGGCCATGGCTCACGGGCCCAGCCGCTCCGCGGCATGTGGGATCTTCCCGGAACGGGGCACGAACCCGTGTCCCCTGCATCGGCAGGCGGACTCTCAACCACTGCGCCACCAGGGAAGCCCAAGAAATGTACTTTTGAAAAGATACAAATTCCATGTCAGGAGACTGAGATTCAAAAAAAAAAAAGAGAAGGGGGTGGCTATTAGCAGAGAAGAAAAAGCACAATTAGTTTAGGAGGAAAGGTTTCATTTTTGTTCAAAGACAATGATTTATGTTTAACATAACGTAACAAGTAGGTTGTCTGCAGCCGGCAGTGGACGGAGCCCCACGTTTCCCCAGCTACTTCCCGGGAAAATGGATTGCATAGGGTTGGTACACTGTAAATACAGGTGAATTACAGTGTGGATAACTTGGCTTTCATTAGGGCCCAGGAGTGAATGAGATGGGTAACTCTGCCTTTTTAGTTCCAAACCAAATCTCTTAGCACCATGAGCCCCACTATAGCACTTATTTGAAAGCCAATCAGAATCAACCTCATAGCTGCCTTTTATTCCGTGAGCTAGAATTCCCTGTGTTGCCTCCGGCCAGTCATCTCAACTCACCAGTTTATTCTATGTGCCTAGCACGTAGCATTCAGTGCTAAACCTACAGATAGGGAAATGTACGTCCATCACTGATCCATCATTGTGGATGATGGTCCATTATATAAAATTCCCATTTAGATTTTCCGTGTAAAAGGGGGAGGTAAGTGGTGATGCAAAAGTAATTTGCAAGGGAATATTCTTCTATTCAGAATTGTTCAGGCAGATCAGAATTTCTCTGCTTTTGCAAGAAAAAGATTTGTTATGCTCTTTGATTCATCTTATCATTAGATAAATCCTCTCTTCTTTCTTTCTTACTTCAAAATGGCCCCAATCCCCACTTTCACCCTGATCTGTTTTAAGTCATAGACTATTAACCTAACAGAGTAACATTTGAAATGCATCTGTAATGTATGAAGGAAGCATTCAGAAATATAAATATTCTAAATAAAAGTGTCAAGCTCCTAGTAAAAATAAGATAGATTTAGTTTTCTTTTGTATATCTGTAGCATCATTTGTTTCCCCCATTAAAATTCTTGTGCGGAATACCAATATTCATGGTTTTTCCCCTACCAGAAAACATTAGCCTAATTCCTCCACTTAAAATGATTTAACTTCCCAGCAGATGTCCTAAACAGGCTTGGGGTATGTTCAGAGGCTCTCAGCAAATTAGCTATAGTCATGTCCTAGGATGAGTAGACCCTTTGAATGCCTAAAGCAGATGATTTAAGAGAAAGAACAGAAGCAGACCAGCCCTAGAATAATAATTTTGAAAACCATCTCCAAGCATTTGTGATACAACAAAATCTTGATTTAAGGAATGGCTTATTATTTCACAGATGCAGATATGCCAAAGGTCACACCACGTCTCTAAAAAAAACTGCATGCGGCAAAGGCTGAATAAAATACACTTTGGCCATGAGGAGTATGTTAATGCCATTTCTCAGACTCCGTTCAAAAGAGGTTCCACTATTTATCCTTATTCAATAGTAGGGCCTGGTGCCCTGGGCCTCCATTCACACGCTAGAAGGAATACGTGTCCTCCCATGACTTTTAAGTTGTCAGGAGACGACTGTACTATATAATAAAAAAGCTATTGAGAGGGACTTCCCTGGTGGCACAGTGGTTGAGAATCCGCCTGACAGTGCAGGGGACACGGGTTCGATCCCTTGTCCAGGAAGATCCCACATGCCGTGGAGCAGCTAAGCCCGTGCGCCACAACTACTGAGCCTGCGCTCTAGAGCCTGCACACTGCAACTACTGAGCCCACGAGCCACAACTACTAAAGCCCCGTGCCTAGAGCTCGTGCTCCGCAACAAGAGAAGCCACCGCAAAGAGAAGCCCGCGCACCGCAGCGAAGAGTAGCCCCCGCTCGCCCGCTGCAACTAGAGAAAGCCCAGGCGCAGCAATGAAGACCCGATACAGACAAAAAAAAAAAAAGCTATTGAGAGAAGCCAAGCATATCTGTAAACTAAGTTCTGTGCTGAAATCAGATAAAACTTATAATGGTACTTTGGGGTGCATACGTCATTATTACACATCACAGTAATTAAGAATGAAATCGGTGAGTCTACGCAAATGAATTTAATCAGTCGTACTTTCATACAGTCGATCAGTAGGAAGGAGGTCTGGCTGCTAGTGACAGAGAATCCAGAATAACAGGTATAAAAATGATTGACATTTATTTTTCTCATTCCGGCTGGCAGGTGTAACTCTCCTTTCAGACACCACACTAAAGGTCCCTGCAGGGCTGGGATGGTCATTTCGAAGCTTCTGAAATCAATCCATATCCTTTAGAGGAGAATTTGATCCCAGGGCAGGACTCACTGAGCAGCGTGATCAACTGTCCTGGTTTGCTAGAACCGGCCTGTTTTAGCAACAAAAATGCCGCTTCCTGGGAAAACCCCAGACGGGGACCTGTTATCACAGGTCACTGGAGGCCTTTCCCCAGCAAAGGCAGAAAACAAGTCTGGCCGAGGGACTTCACCAAAGTTCCACCCGCCTTGGGGAGTTGCCCCCTGACCTGCCCTGGCCCAGGCTTGGTGACAGCTCTGGTCAACAAGGCCAGGCCCTGCAGCCCATCCTGTCTCCTGCGTCACCTGCCCCAATTCCATAGATGCTTGTCAAACACTCCTTCAAATTCAGGCAACGTCCAGCTCCACCTCACACAGCACCCGGTTCCTAAGGATTCTGGTTCACCAGGGACAGGATTTGCCGTATGTTAAGCCCAGTTTTCTCTTCCTCCCTCTTCCATGGGAACTTAGGTCACCATTAACTGAAGAGGAGAAAGAGGCCATGGCAAAACCCCAAGTCCTCAACATCCATAGTATTTGTAAAATATTGTGGATGAACATGAAGTGATTTAGAAAGAGGTTCACAATAGGTTAAGTGAAAACAATGAGTTCCACAGAACAACGTGAACAGTATGGTCCTAGTCTATAAAAACGTATGAATATTCACTTCTTTAATTGACATTGATAGGAAAACAAGGCTGGAAAAATATGCACCAAAATGTGAACAGTTATTACCTCCAGATGGTGGAACTGGGGCAAAGAAGCTGTGATGGAGAAGAGGAGACCTATTCAAAAGTTATTATGAAGGCAGAATGTGAGGACTTGGTGGTAGATTTGATGCAGAGGGTAAGGAAGAAGCGCAGCAGGCGATGACAGTCAGCCTGGATGCATGGGGAGAAGCAGTGCAGCTGAGAAAAACAAGGAATTCAGAGGGAGGGGAACACGACGTCTCTTTGAGACGCGACATTAGCAGCCAAGATTCCCAGCAGATCATCAGCAACACAGAACTAGCGCTCAAGGGATGGAGAGGGCTAGAAAGTCATCCATGAGCAAGAGTTGAAGTGGGGGGGGGGGGGGGGGGGGGGGGGGGTTGCAGAGAGGCATGAAAAACAAAAGAAGAAAGTCAAAGGCAGAAGGTTGAGAAACACCCACACTCACACTCGAAGGGGAAGAGGAAGAGAAGACAGAAATTAGGTGACAGGTAGGATAGGAGCGTGGAAAAGCTGGGGAAGCCAGGGTAAAACAATTAAAGGGAAGACAGAGAGGGAAGGGAAGAAAGTTCCACCTCATCTGGGGCTGTCGGGCTGGCCTCTCACTCTCTGGGCTGGGCAGAGTTTACAGCTGATTTCTGTGGGGTCTTCGTGGTTCTTCATAGATGCCTCTTGTACTGGGGATCTTTGACCTGCAGTAAAGACAAGCCTGGAACATTCCTTTCCTTTAACCTTTCCTCTAACTTCACAGAGGTAAGAAACCAGAGTAAGGGGGCAGGTGGACCAAAGCACAGGTTGGAGAAAAACTTCGAAGTCAGTTACAAATAATCAGCCACAGCAGCTATGAGAGAGATGCAGCTGTAACCTTGAATGAAGAAACTTTTGGCTATTAATCTAAATTAGACATCTTAATTGCTGATTAGAAGACCTTTTATTACCTGAAGGTGGCCATAAAATTCATGGTCATCCAGGAGCAAGAGACCAATTAGCTCCACAGAACAAAGGGAGACAAAAATACAATTGCTTAATAATTACACCCTGGAACCGCACTTCTTCAACCTAACGGTTACACGGGCACGGAGCTACTGGGACCACCGACTTTCCCTTAGATAGCAAGCAGGATGTTGAACAGAACGTTTTCTGTTGCCTGGGAATTGCAGCTAAACACTGAAGTTGAAAATAGTAGTGCTAGGTGCCCCTGTTCTAAAGAGAGCTGACCCCAGTGGCAGCCAGGTGTTTCTCCGGGGCTGCTTGACTCTGCTACCACCAACCCACCAGCTGTTTCCAGTGTGGTGCAAAACAACTCCTGTACTTGGAACCGGGAGTTGCTGGCTTCGTGAAGAGCACTGGACTATCTTCGCTCTCTTCTCCGCGATTCATTTTCTCTTGCTTTGTAACAGATCACCGCAAACATAGTGGCTTAAAAACACAGAAGTTCATGAGCTCTGTAGGTCAGAAGCCCAGGCACGGTTCTCTGTTCAGGGTCTCACAGGCTGAAATCTAGGTGTCCAGCTGGCTGTGATCTCACCTGATGCTCTGGGTTCTCTTAGCTCACCTGGCTGTGGCAGAACTCAGCTCCTTGCAGCTGTAGGACTGATGTCCCTGTTTCCTTACTGAGTGTCAGTGAAGGCTGCTCCGACAGGCCACACACCTGCCTCACCGTGTGGCCCCCACCATCTTCAAAGCCAGCAGCAGAGCCCCCATGTCCAGTCCCTCTCACATTTCAAGTCTGTTTCCAAGAAGAGCCCAGTCCCATCTAAGAACTCCCCTGATTAGGTCAGGCCCACCTTAATATTCTCCCTTTCTTAAAGGCAACTCTGCTGTAGAACGTGACCTCATCATGGGGGTAAAGCATCATATTCACAGTCCTGGGCATGATGCATGACATACCCCCAGGGGCAGGGATCTTGGGGCTGTCCTACATGTAGATCTGCCTCCAAAAAGCCAAGCCTGGGTGGGTTCCCAAAGGCTCATTTGTGAAGGATAAGTGTGAATGCCAGAAGAGTTACTGGGCGCTGTTCGTCAGTTGGACGACCTCTGCCACAGCAGACTTGCTGGGCTGCTTTACTGCCTTTCAGAGGGAGACCGCAGGATGACCAGGGGGCGGCAGTAGTGAGGTTTGCCCCCCGACCCTTTGGCATGGCCAGGAGGTGTGAGCCACCTGGGTTCACTGCAGAATGCTGTGGGTTTTGAGCAGGCTTCCTCGGACAGCAGCATCCAGGAGCCCCGCTGGCCACAGGTGTGCAGAGGGAGAAAGGGGCTGTGGGTGCCGGCGGAGGACATGGGGCCGCAGGAGCGTCCCATGTCAGGCAGCTGCTTGGGAGGGCAGCGCATGGCCCTCCCCAGGACCCCCACAGCCAGTCCCCACCCAAGCCCCGCCATGTCTCCACACGGGGCTGTCAAAAGGCGGGAGAGAATAGCCACAGCCACCGCTAAGTAAAATCCGGTGCCCTTTTCTCTAAGCCCACCTCCCCCTCCATCTCAGCTACCCGTGCAAGAAGCAGAAGGTGAGAGAAAAAACCCAGCCAGGACCCCTCTTCTCCTTGGGCCCCTCTGCCTGCATGGCTCTTAGGGGAAGGGAAGGAGTGACATGAGCCCTAAAGTGGGTAACATACCATGTTTTCATCTGGCCGGACTGCATTTTTTGGATACCTGACAATCCCTGAGAAGCTATGGGTTCTATCACTAAGAGAAGGGGATGGAGAGTTGACAAAGCATGTTGGAAGGTCATGTTTGGAGAAGAAAAATAAAACCACTTCATGCGTGTTCCTCACCAAGTTCATGGCATTTAATAACCAGTTGCACTTACGAACACTGGGAGCTCTCAGCTTTCAGGAGTGGACATACTCAGCTCCAGCGACCTCGGAGCATGGGGAGAAATTCAGAGAGTGGCCTGACCACCAGAGCCCAGCTTTGGACGCTAATAGCCTGGGAATCTCAGGAACGTGTGCATACATGAGGGTGAGTGTGTGTTCACACGTGAGTGAGGAGTGCGTGTGTATGGAGAGTGAGAGAGAGGGTATGCACATGAATGTGTGTGTGTCTGAGGCCCCAGGCGGGGGAGTGTGTGTGCCTGGGGTGATGGTACAAAAAGGCGCAGGGCCCCATGTGGAAGAGGAAAGAGATGGAATAAGATGGGCTCTAGCGGGCAACGTACCATGAGCTCTAACCCGAAAGAAAAAGAAGCCTTTGAAAAAAGGGAGGTGATAAAGCCAAGATTACTGCAATGAGGATGCTCATTTAGGGACTGGTGTCTCAGTCCAGGGAGAAGACCCGACGTGATGTATTGTTGCTGAGTTTCCAGAGCTGCTAACTTGTTTCGCTCCCGAGCCATTTGTCTCTCTGTTAGTTTAATCATTTCCACAGCTGTTGTATAATATAACCAGGGATGTACCACTGAGCCAATTTCTTCCAGCCAGGCCTGCTTCCACGGAAACTAATGGGAAGAGACAGCACCAGGGTCTCCCCCGCAAACCTGACAGAGCTGGAGAATCGGGTCACAGTGAGCTCGCCGCCCAAGGGAACAGCAGACAGGCCGCCGTCTCCACCGAATGTGTCCTTTGTTTTTCCCTTTCTTGCAAATAGCACATCTTTCTCTTTGACTTCTGAAGAAATCTATCCCTTTCCCAGTTCCCTGGCTCTTTAAGGAAAAAAAAAGCAAGGCCTAAAAGGTAAAGATAATAGATGATCATTTAGGCACAAATAGTTGTGCAACTGCTTTTGATTCCATAAAGAGCACGGCTTCTATTTCCATCATCTTATGTCTCCCTGAAAGCATTTTACCATTATCTCTTGTCCTCTGTTTTCCCAATTGGATGACTTAAACACCATCTCTGAAAGGCAGCTGTTTCCAGAATACTGCACCGTTTATTGAGTTCACAAGAATTCTGACTGTCGGAAGCACTGACCTTTACAGAGAATCCCAGAGAATTGCTTTCGTTCCAATTTGCTGGCTTACAAAGGAAGCAGTTTCTCCCGGGGTGTCCCTTCATCCAGGAACAAGAGCGAGCAAAGTGTCACGGACTTAGAGCAGGAAGTCACCATCCGTGCCCAACCTCCCATCTTACTCCTGAGGAAACCGAGACCTAGAGAGGTTAAGTTCCTGGTGAACTAGTCACCAGGAGCAGAGCTGCGGTTGACTGTTAGCAATCCTGACTCCCAGCGCCAGGCTCTGGTGCCCGCTCCCTGAGGCCTCCTAGATGTTGGCCTTCTTCATATTGAAATACAGTACATTTCCCCAGATGTTGGCCCTGCAAAACTTCCTTATTCTTAAGTAAAATGATTCCTAGATTTTCTTTATTGTATGTAATTTAGAACTAGGATTTATTAAGCTCCAGGGAGCCAAGTCCTGGGCTGTTTTGTGCACATGACACGTTAAGAGAGGTATTTTCCCAGAAGGTGTGAAATGTAGGATATTAGTGAATGGTGTTAAAAAAAAAAAAAGAAAACGAAATCCATGGCAGAGATCATTTTCCCCCTCCATACAACCACAGAAACTAGCCTGGTCGATATTTGCAGTTCGCTAAAGAAATAAGGGCTTAAAGAAGTATCGTCATCTACTGAATTAGGCGGCTGGCAAGTGAATTTGGTGTAGGTGTGTAAACGTGTGTGCTGGGGGGTTTGCTATGAAAAGCTAAGTCAGAGTGAACCTGGGGGTCACACAGGTGATGGAAGGAAAAGCAGGGTTGCAGGAGGAGGCTGGAAGAGTCTAGGAACAGAGGCAATGGACTGTCCACGTGTCCCACTTCATCTAGCTGATTCTCCATCGAGAAGGCAGGTCACAGACTGTGAGGTCGGCAAAAGGATTGTCTTGCTCTAACCGTAACACGTGCCTGCCTGCTACTGTTGCCTTGTTCTCTCTCTCACTTTGCCAAAATAGCTCACCCCAGGCTGCCCCTGAAAGAAGCTCAGTGCTAATCTTCTTTCCCTGGAATTGATGGGGTCTCTCTACCTTCCAACTCTCATGTGTGTGGGTGAGTTTGGCGAGTCTGGGGGGAAATTGCTGCTTCATCACCCTGCCCCAGATTTGCCCTTGCCCTCGACGTGAGGCGGAATAAACATCCAGAGAGACCCAGTCCACCCCGGAGGCGGCCAGGGAAGGAGAGAGTGTCCTGGGTGTACCGTTGTTGGGTATTTAAAGAAAACACAATGCCAAAGACTAAGGAACACTGACAGGGCCAAATGACACCAGACGGAAGCAGAGACCCTCCAGGAAGTGTTTAAGTGAATCTGAGAAATCAAGGTGTTCTAATTAAACACATAGTCTGAGAGACGTGGGAAACACGTGGCAGAGAATTACTGAAGTGAGAAATGAATAAGGTTCAATCCTAGTGTTAAATGAGACTTCTGAATTCCAGAATCCAGAAAAGTGTCTTCAGTCGTGTTCTAAATTTTGCGAAATTACATTCAAGGGTACAGGGAGGCCAGGGCTCTCTCTGAGGAGGGCGATGGGGCCATGGGGCAAGTGACTGGAGCAGGAAGATGAGGGGTGAGGCCACACAGGCAAGTGTGGGGTCAGGGGCCGCCTTTATTTAAAATGCTGATGTTTGGTTCATTATGGGATTGTTCAGTAATGTTAATTTTAAAAACTATATTATTAAGATAGTGTTTATCTTGATTGTTGAGCTATTTTGCATTCCCTAAATTTAGTTACAAATGAGTGTCTCACCTCACTCCAGTGTCATCCCCGGTAAGGGGCCTAATACATACAAGTGACAGAAAAGTCATCATCTGTTATGAGTTGAATTGTGTCCCCTCCAAAAGACGTTGAGTCCTAACCCCTGGTACCTCAGAACGTGGCCTTATTTGGAAATAGTGTCATGAGAGATGTAATTGGTTAGGATGAGATTGTGGACCCCTGATCCAATATGACTGATATCCTTATGAAAATGGGAAATGTAGACACAGACACACACGAAGAATAGAACCTGAAGGCAGAGATCAGCGTGGTTCATCCACACGGGCAAAGATTGCCAGCAAACAGGCAGAAGCTAGGAGAGAGGCATGGAGCAGACTCTCCCTACGATTCTAAGAAGGAAACAACACTGCTGACACCCTGATCTTAGACTTCTGGTCTCCAGAACTGTGAGATGATAAATTTCTGTTGCTTAAGCCACCCAGTTTGTGGTACTTTGTTATGACAGCCCTAGCAGACTAATACACCATCCTTCATCTTAAGGAGGGACAGCACCCCCATATCAGTTGGTCAGAAGGGTCTTATTTCAACCTTGTAACCAGGAAAGCCGGATCATTGCTCAGCCCAAAGATGTAAATATCAAGTCAAATCCCGAGGCTGTGGGGTAGGGGTGGGAAGTTGGCTCGTTGTAGGTAGGATGAGGCAGAGTTGGAACAAGGGCTGTGATCACTGTCAGGGCACAGCAATCCTATAAAGATGCCAGAGCCAGGGAGGTCAGAGGAAAGAAACCCTCTGAGGGCTGGTGCATGGTCAAAGCGAGGGGAGGTGTGGGGCAGGGAAGGCGCTGTGTGTCCCCTCAGACAACAGCTGCTTCATCTTGGGAGAGCCTTTACCCATCTGGGAAGAGCATCAGTGAGCTCTGCCTGCATCTGACCTCAAGGCTTAACAGAGCGCCTGCTGTGTGCTCAGTGCAGTACCAGTTTCCGTGTCAGAAAGAGTGTGTGTCAGAATGAGGGGTCCTATCACAATGTAAGAACACTATCAGCCCAAGCTCGCCCTGCTCACCGCACGACAGGCCGATACATTGGGGGACGAGTTGCTGGGGCAAGGAATAGCAACTTTAATTGGAAAGCTAGCAGACCCAGCAGACTAGAGTCTCAAAAAACCATCATCCCTCAGTCCCAATTCAGGCTCCTTTTATACAGAGGAAGGGCAGGGGGAGGAGCCCACTCTGCTGCCAACCAATGGCTGAGTAGGACTGCTAACGGTCACTTGCTTGGGGGAGGGGCCACTGCAACGCGGACCAATGGCTGAGCTAACACTCTCTGGCTAACAGCTATGCGCCCGCCCCGCTCCTGTTACAAGCAAAAGGAGAGATATGAACAATGCAACTTCCTCAATCTTCTCTTAAGGTTGGTCTTTATGAGAAGCTCATGTTTGATTCTTGAAAAGAAAGAAACAGTGAGGGAGGGAGGGAGGAAAGGGAAAGAGAAATGAAGAGGAGAGAAGCAAGGATGAAGAGCTGAAGGTCAACGTCTTTATCCCCAGCATCTTATCTCAGACTTGGTCTAAACAGGAGCCAACTCTGGTCCACTGTGGATCTCCTATTTGCCCTGGTCTCCTTTGTGAAAGCCCGACACTCATGGGCCAGGGCTGCTGTGGGAGAGTTCTGTTCCCTTGCCGAGCATGGCTTTTATCTTTCTTGCACTTTCTGGGCTCCAGCTGCTGGTATGAAAAGAGGAAGAGCATCATTCTCTGCCCTGGGACAGGAGGCCTGACCGTCTCCTCTCTGGTGTCTCCTAAGGGACCTAGACTGGTGAGCTCTGGGCATTGACCCTGTGCACATGTGACATTATCCATCACATGTTAAAGTTAATCCCTTAGAGTTACTTCTTCTGCTTGTACAGAACATTCTTCTCATCATTTTAAGGTTCCTCTTTAATGGTTTGAAATCCGTTGCCTTTGGCTACAATTTGAGCTTTACAACACAGATTATTCGCTTGCTGTCTTGCTCCCCTTCTAGGTCACAATGTGTGAGTGACTGGTAGCCTTTGCCTCGTATTGTTGTCATTGTGTCCTGCCTGTCATTTATTTTAGAGGGAAATGGAAGAGATGAGACAGGCAGAAATTCAGGGAGGAAAAAATCTGAGGCCAGACTTTGGCTCCAGCTGAAAGCACATTGTCCAGTCCAGCTTCTACCTGAGGTCAGTGCTGGGACTGACACGAGGAGTTGTCACAATTAACAGAGCTGCCCCTTGTTCCTCATGGGGCCTTGATCCTTGGGCCTAGACGTCATCAGTCAGAACCTGGGCTAAGTGACAAAATAAACCACCAACACTGTGTAATGGGAAGCTGTTGTTTAGATGAATAGATTAACTTTTCAGAAAACTTTAAAATATTTCTAAGACTGTGTTTCTTAAATTGAGGTCCATGGATCACTGGCATCAGAACCTCCTGGGATACTTATTAAAGATGTACATTTCTGCCCACCAGATCAATTGAACTGACGTCTCCAGAGATGGGAATTTTAAGCGGGCTCCCCAGATGATGTCTATGCATCTTCAGGTGTGCGGTCTGGAACCTTAAGTGGTGCATGATAATATGGCGAGGTGTTTTCCTGCCGTGAGTGTAAGAACTTCAGTGGGTCCTTCACCGTTTCTCAGTGGGCTTCCCTTCCTCCCAGCTCCACTTTTTGATGGCTGACTTAAATGGCTTCTCTCCTGACTGCCTCCAAGTCTTCCGAACCCAGGGCCCAGATCTGACCACTCCAGATATTCTAGAATAGAGCCCAGCATTCGTGGGATTATTTGGGTGGAATAATTACCTAGAGCCCCTCAGAGTTAAAAGGCTTCACACATAGAGACAGAGACTTATTCCGTGCCTAAGAAGTTAAATTTAGTTGAAGAACACTGCTTTGTAAAACCAAGAGGATCATTTTGGGTGATCTCAAGATACCCCACCAACTCCAGCCACAACTAAGGATCAGTTAACTTGAGGAAGACATTAACCTTTTTCCTTTAAGCAGCATAGCTTTGGGAGTCTTTGTCACAGGCACTTAACCATTACCCTAACAGACTCTGATTTTCAGACTCAGGCACCTTACATAGATTTTTACTTCACCTTTATAAAAGCATGTTGAGGTAAGTATTGTTCTATTTGTTTGTTTTTTTATTCTATTTTATTCTCTCACTGAGGCTGAGAGTTTGTACCTTGTCCATAAAGGTAGGAAATGGTGGAGCTGGGACTGTGACTTGAATTCAGGTCTGTGTTCCTTCAAGACCCTGGACTCTCTCCCCAACGCTATGCTCCCTTGCTAGTAAGCAGCTAGTGTACAAATCACACGCAAAAAGAGGTAAGCAGAGTTGCACTAGTTATCAGCCCATGGACTGCAGGTTTGTCCTTTCAAAATTCAGCCCAAAGCCCATTTCTTCTACAAAGGCTAAGCCCCTGCCCTTAATACTTGCAGGACTGATTGTAACCATTGATGGATATTTAGCTTTCAGACTCATATATAGTGATCTTTACAGGGACTTGGAGTCTCCCTAAATGGACAGTAAACTCTTCCGGGGCAGGGCCGCCTTTGTACATCACCACCCGCGCATGCCGGGTCCCGTGCCTCACGTGGACCTCTCCTCTCGGTGGATGTTACTCTCTCTATGCAGGTGGCAAACTGGCCACTGCTCTGTGACGCTGACAAACCCCAGGGGGGATGAGAGGCAATGGGGGGATTCAATCTTTTTGCGTCTCAGGGTTCTCACTCATTCTGGGAACCTATCTCGGGAAGACCCATGTGGCCAAGCTAAAGAGTTCACATGCTACACGAGTAGGACTGGGGTGCACTGCGCCGTGCCCTGGGCTGCAGTAAAGCAGCCCTGTGGATATTCTGCCACCCCCTTGGCTCTGTTGCTGACAGACGTCTGCTTTGTTTTCCTCTGTGACATGTTTGCATTTCACTCTCAATGTGTGCCCAACACAGAATTTTCCATTCATAGCTGGGTTTGTTACTGGTCTAATGTAATTCCTTCTTTCTCAGATTTTCAAACTGTACTTTGTCGTGAGCTAAATGGTGCCCAAGAGGGATCTAATAGTATGCAAATACCCGAGAACTGCTCTCCCAGACCTCGAGTGACTGGGTTCTGCCACCTTGACAATCCCTCTCGCCACAGCACCTTCCAGTGACCAGCAAATATATATACGCTACCAAATGTAAAATAGATAGCCAGTGGGAAGCAGCCACATGGCTCAGGGAGATCAGCTCGGTGCTTTGTGTCCACCTAGAGGAGTGGGATAGGGAGGGTGGGAGGGAGACGCAAGAGGGAGGGGATATATGTTTATGTATAGCTGATTCACTTTGTTATAAAGCAGAAACTAACACAACATTGTAAAGCAATTATACTCCAATAAAGATGTTAAACAACAACAACAAAATCCTGCCTCCTTCTCCATCTCAAAACCTATTTTGCCAGCCTCCTGTAAGTAAGGAGCTACAACAAAATCCTGCCTCCTTCTCCATCTCAAAACCTATTTTGCCAGCCTCCTGTAAGTAAGGAGCTACAACAAAATCCTGCCTCCTTCTCCATCTCAAAACCTATTTTGCCAGCCTCCTGTAAGTAAGGAGCTACAACAAAATCCTGCCTCCTTCTCCATCTCAAAACCTATTTTGCCAGCCTCCTGTAAGTAAGGAACTACAACAAAATCCTGCCTCCTTCTCCATCTCAAAACCTATTTTGCCAGCCTCCTGTAAGTAAGGAACTACAACAAAATCCTGCCTCCTTCTCCATCTCAAAACCTATTTTGCCAGCCTCCTGTAAGTAAGGAGCTACAACAAAATCCTGCCTCCTTCTCCATCTCAAAACCTATTTTGCCAGCCTCCTGTAAGTAAGGAGCTACTAGAAACCAGCTTCTTAAGTCACTGTTGGTTTTCTCGTCACCAATATTTCTAAACCAAAATAACTTGTCAATGAAAAATAAGTCAGAAACTTCAGAGACATTCCCTGAATTAAAACTTCTCATTACAGAGTGGGTTCTGACCCTTATTAATCTTTATACCTCTAGTGACTAGCCTGACATTTACTAGATGATCAAGAAATGTTTGTTAATCTAAAATGATTTGCATCATTCCCTGCATCAAAGCAAGATAGCTGCCGCAAGTGGGAGCACACCGCCAGGGCTAGCCTCTGGGGACAGCGACTTCCAAAACCACATATCGTCATCCCACCCCCTGCCCCCCAGGAATCACCTGCCTCTCGCCCTTTACTGTGCTGAGAACAAATACTGCATGTTGTGGTTCAAGATGCTGAGAGGAAGTCAAACGCTTTAAATAATTAAGGTGGATTAAATAACTGGAAGAAAAGATTTCGAGTGTCCTGTTATTTAGCTTTCTATTTAAATACTCGGCGACTACCTGTTCCTCTACAAGCCATGAATCATGCAGTGAATGAGTGATTTAAGGTGACTACGAGATTATGCCCAGGAGGGCCTGTCAATATGGCTTGCTATCAACTGCCACTTTATATCAAGGCTAATGGAATGAAATGTAATATGAAATTTGGGTTTGGAGAAAAAATAAAACAGTGGTTGTCCATTGATTAAATTGGCCTGAAAGTCTGACATAGTCATCGACCAAATGTTGTATTTCTGAATGAGTCATGTGCTTTTAAGAGGCTGCCGGTAAAATACGGCTTGCGTTTCAGACTGATCCCTGAAAGCTTCTGTTCCCTAGGTTAACTCCTGTGATCCTCACCTCCAAACGTGCCCAGTCAAGACTGCAGGCCTTGATTGATCCTCTCCATCCCAGGCTGAGGACCCTGGGCTTACACTGCAGACTAGAGAGGGCCCTGGGGATAAGCTGGTCCGAAGCTGACATTTCACAGAATGGGACACCTTTCTGCTACACCATCTGTATCCGTTTCCTGTTGCTGCTGTAACAAGTTACCACGAACTTAGTGATTTCAAACAACACAGTTTTATTATCTTACAGTCCTGGAGGTCAGGAGTCTAAAATAGGCCCACGGGACGGGGTTCCTTCTGGATGTTCCAGGGGAGATATTCCTTTCCTCTCCCTTTCCAGCTGCCAGAAGCTGCCTGAATCCACATCCTTTGGCTCTCGTCTGCCTCGTTCATCTTTAAAGCCAACAGCATAGCATCTTCTCTCCCCTCTGACCTCCTGCCTCCCTCATATCAAGAGTCTTGTGGTTACATGGGGCCCACCCAGATAATCCAGGACAACCTCCCAATCTCAATACCCTCAACTTGGTCACATCTGCAAAGCTCCTTTTGCCATATAAGGTAACATATGCCCAGATCCCAGGGTTTAGATTGTAGACATCTCAGGGGGATGTTACTCAGCCTACTATGTTGTCGAAAGAGAAAATGTTGTAAACAAACCATTGAAAGTATTTCTGTCCATTGACATAATCTCATCAATCTCCAGTGAGCGTGGCGGTGAAAGCACAGAGCGTGGGCACAGGGATCACCCAGGTTCCGTCTGACCTTGCTCTGCCATTCACAAGCTCTGTAAGCTCGGACCAAATGATTCATGAATTGTCATGTTGCTTAAACATCAAAACCTTGAAGGAAGTGGCAGGAAATGAGGCAGGAGAGACAGAGTGAGCGAATTGAAGTATCATGCTAAGGAATTCCATGCCCAAATGTGAGTTTGTCCTCTGCCCTGCGTACCCCTGTGTCACGGGTACCTGGGATAGCACTGCCATGATAAATAATTGATGAATGAAAGAATAGTCTTCAATTTCATGAACCTATACTGTGGTGGCTATTATGGAAATGCTTTGTGCATCTCTGTCTTGCCCACTAGATTCTAAGCTCCTTGAGCAAGTGGGCCAAATCTTGTTCTATTCTACATGCTCACAACCCCTAATGCCTAATAGGTACATGCTTAGATGAACCTTGTAGGTAAGAACCTACTGTATCCATGCTCACATGCACTTAATAGACCGCTAATAGATTTTAGATTAAATGCTCTCTCTGTTCCCACAGATAAATGTAAATGTGAAAGAGACCATCTATTTAGTAGCATATTTATAAACTTTCTCACCTTGTCTCTTTAGGAAATCTTTTTAGAAATAGATCCACTAGTTTTAAATATAAAATGAAAACAGACTCAAGAGAAATCTTAAAAATGCTGTCGACTACAGCTGACGTCGGGTCCTGCCCATGGCCCCTCCATATTCTCTGCAGTGTGTGCCAGCCCTGTGGCTCCCAAACGCAAGCTCCCTCCACTCCATGCTCAGGGCTTTCTCTGGCCTCCAGCTGGCTGGGGCTGTGCAGATGTGCCAGGGAGTTCATGCTTCCTGCAGCGGTCCTCAGCCAATGACTGATGGTCCATAGTCATTGTAGGATGGAGCCTCCGTGGCCCATAGCGGCATTCTCCCCGATAACACATTTTTGTTGGCTTCCTTTGTCTCAATTCCCCACTCCCTTACCAGTGCCTTCTGGAATCACCACCCAAGTAAACTCCCTGCATCGAATCTTTGTCTCGGGGTCTGCTTCTGTGGCCATGAGTCAAGGCCTACCCACAACCATGAGCAGCTGGACGAGGCAGAGAGCGAATTCTCCACCAGGGCCTCTGGAGGGAGCCCAGCCCTGCCCACACCTTGGTTTAAGCTCTGTAAAGCAGACATTGAACTTCTAAGCCTCCAGAACTGTGAGGATTCATTTCTGTTGTTTAAAGCCACCAAATCTGTGGTCATTTGTTATGGCAGCCCCAGGAAAGGAATGCACTTTTACACAGAATTAGTCATTCCTTTAAGGAAAACTGAAGCATCTTAAGTACTTACCTCTTTTAGACACAGGATTTAATTTCTCTATTTTGAAATGGAAACTTACATGTTCAGAAGTAGTTACTTGAAGCAGATAATATTGTTCTCCTGTACAAAATACGCCAGTGGTTTGCATCCACCTTGGACTAAAATCCTATCTCAAAGGGCCACGTGGTTCCTGCCAGCCTCCCCACCTCTTCCTGTCCACACTCTCCAGACACATGGACCTTCCTTCAGATCCTGTTCAAGCCTTAGAGCTGCTACACCAGCCGTCTTCAGCTGGAACCCTCTCTCCCTGCTGACTTCACAGTTAACCCCTCCTCTCCCTTCAGAGCTCAAACACCAGCTCCTGAGAGAAGCCTCCCTGGTTTCCGCTCTGAAGTCACTGTCAGATCGCCTTGTTCTAATTCTCTGCAGAGCGCAGTTCAGCGTCTTTCCTATGTGATCACTCTTTGCTTAATGCTTTCCCACCCTAGATTGTAGGGTCCATTGCAAGAACCTTGTCTGTCTGCTTCACTGAGCTTTTCCCCAATATTAGACTAGGCTCCAGCATAGAGTCAGGGTTCAACAAATATTTGTGAGTGGGTGAATAAAAGAATACACGAATTCTGGTGGAGATGTGATTTAGTGGCTTTTAATATTTCCTCTTCAATAAGGATTGCAAACCCAGATATGCCTGCAGTAGAGATGCATGGCACGCCTCAGTAAGAGAACGCATGGCTGGTCCACAGGGCTCAGACCCTGACAATTCCGCCACAGGGAACTGGGGCTGAGTGTGGCCAGAATTAGCTGATTTTTTATTGAAAGAGACACACCCCAAATCCAGGTTTTCATATGAGGCCATCAGCTTTTCAATATTGTTTCAAAATATTTTAAATACTGTTCAAGCCAACCAAGATATGTCTGCCGGTCAAATTCAGCCCAAGGATCCCATTTTGCTGTGTCTCCTCTTCAGTCTTCCTTAACTTCCGGGACAATAAGAGGTGGATATTGGATAAGTTGAACTGCTAGCTTATCAGAATTTATTACATAAAGGGAAGAAAAGGAGAACAGCTTCGGGAACCCGCACACGTGCAGAATTCTACATGGGTCTTAATGGGAATATCCATGTTGGCCCCATCCTAAAAAAAAAAAAAAAGAAAGAAAGAAAAAGAAAAAATGAGAGCAGAAAGATCACAGCTTGGAGGAGGCCAGGCCTACAGTGAGACCCCAGCACCCAGAAAATACAGGCTTCTCGTTGTGCGGTGCTGCTGGTCAGTGAAGCAGGGCCCGAGGGCAGCTGTGGGTACCGGAGCCCTAAATCCTCAACCTGTGGTTTTTAAGGCAAGAAACGCTGCCTAGACCTTGCTGCAGTGCACTCTGTCCGTGATCAGTGTGTACTACGTGTTTACTCTTTATAGATCTATTTCATTCAATTATGTGTTCTTCCCTTCTTCCTGGGATTTCTGATGACGAGTATTACTGATCCACCCCCAGAGGTGCCCAGCGTACTCTCAGAGTTTCAGACCCAGTATGTGGGTGCTTCTCTTTCACGTATAGACTTAAGGGGATGGAAATTTAGATCAGATGAAGTCCCTGACATCCCCCAGCTCAGGATGGAATGGTGAAAAACCCCAGGCTGGAGTCTCAGCTTTCCTGGTAACTTATCAGGTGACCACGGGCAAGTCAGTGACCCTTTCTGGGCCTCAGTTTCCAAATCTGTAGAATAAGGGAGCTGGTGATGAGATGGCCTGCAGATCCCTCTGTGATGTGACAGTCTTGGCTTATATTACGGGGTCTCACAGGTGATGCCACCTGCCCCTTCAGGTGTCACTTATGGACTTCAGTGATGCCCACCACACCTATAAGAGTAGAAGCAACAGGAAGTGCAAGGATCCAGGAAAGGAGGTAATAGGATGGGCTTCCTCCACCCTCTCACATGACCAGATCAGGCTGATGGAGAGCAGACCCTGACACCTATTTGTAGCAGGGCCTCAAAGCCACGTGTGTCTCTTGGAAGGAAAAGAACCTTGTTCTGGACAATTCTGGGAAGAACACTGAGGAGGACTATTTTTGATTACAGACAAACTCCGAAATATACTTGCTTCTTAATCCTTTGAATAAATGATTCATGGAATGCATGCATTTTAAGGAGTTGAATGCTTTTTGGTTGCTTTCCTGGAACCCTCCATTTCTGAATAGTCTCTAAAGACCAGTAATAAATATACACAGCCATATAGCTAAGTGATTATAAGCATGACCTTATGTGTCTGTTACATTTGCTTTAGGAAGAGTCATTAATAAATAAACATTTTCCATAAACACGCCAGATAAAATGAAGGTAATGAGATTCACTTTTAACAAGTCAATACTAAGAATAACAAATGACGACTTTTTAGGGGATTTTCCTGTAAGTTTCCTGAAAGACTCATAAATCTCTTCCTTCACCTCCTTTTATCCATGACTATATTCTCCTGACTAAAAATGTACCCTCCTACAATTAAAAATCCACAGTCAATTACACAGAGTTACAGGAAGATGGTGAGTGGAAAATAGCAAATAATCCTGGGAGTAAGTCTTCTTCACTTGCAAGTTCCCTTAATGCCCAAAATGATCCAAGGCTGCAACCCTGTGTCTTTTCTCAGGGCAACTGGTGTGGAGGTGGGATCGGCAGCCAGGGATGAAGTGTTATTTCGGGAGAGTTAGAAGTGCTTTGTGCTGAAATGACTTCCCCCACCGACACTGGCTTCTGTGCCTGCAACCCCCACAGTGTCTGGCACATTCTAAGAACTCGAATGAATTACTTAAGTCTTAATTGGCCAAGGCACAGGGTCACATTTGTTTTGTTCAACAAAGTGTATGCAAAGGTCCAGGATGGAGAAGGGAATCCCACCAGGCTTCCATAGCTTGATGAACATACCCTCTAAATTTAAAGTGGTCATGGAAGAGGAGGGATTTAAATCTTACAGGCCTGATTGAATCCAAGCTCCACACTTACATACAAGTTATGTGACCTTGCACAAGATATTTAATATTCCTGAGCCTATACTTTATTCTCATCCATCAAATGGAATACTGGTTAAATCAAAGGATGGTTGAATAAAATATCGTGTAAATTACCGAGCACAGCACTGAACACAGCCAGTGCTCAACATACGTTTAGGTTTTTCTCACAACTCGCCCCTACACACTAACGCCTTGGCTCTGATTCCTTTTGTTTTAATTCGGATTCGTCAAGTAATCCAAGTAGGAAAATAGCGTTTAACAACCTACATGGAACTTTTTTTCTCTTAATAAGTTCTTTGCATAGTGATTTATCAAAGTTCGTATTATTATTTGTTTTGGAACTTGGTGGTTAGAATCTAGAAAAAGGAACCATTCTAAGCTACAAAGAATTTCTATCTATAAAGGGTTTGGGGGTATGCATTCACCTTTTCAAAGACTGGCCCTTGTTTGGAAAAAACCTCTAAGTGTTCCTTTAATTTTATGGATCTAAAAGAATGTACTCTATTATTTTTCCTAGTACTTGGACATAACTATTGACATGAATACAGTTTTAACAATGAGAAGATAATTTGTTTGAAGAATTGAAACATTGCTAGAATTAATTGAACCAAAGCCATTTTAGAATTTCGTGCCTTTTGGTGGCGGGGGGGCGGTACGTGGGGAATATCGAGGGAAGGGTGCCTGCAGTGTCTCTCAGCTCTGTGTAACTTCAGAGGGCAGTGTGCTCTGGAAATTGAGGAAAATCTAGGTTGGAGAACGTTCTTCCTACCAGAAGAGAGTTCATGCTAAGCGCCTGGCCTGCGCTTTGCACAGCACAGTGTGGACTTGGCATCACCTGTCACAAAAGACGTTACTAATGAATAAATAATCCAGAATAGACTGATATCGAGCCATTACACCTGTGTGTAAGAATGGGCTGTCTCAGGGGTGGGATAGGGAGAGTGGGAGGGAGGGAGACGCAAGAGGGAAGACATATGGGAACATATGTATATGTATAACTGATTCACTTTGTTATAAAGCAGAAACTAACACACCATTGTAAAGCAATTATACTCCAATAAAGATGTTTTAAAAAAAAACAAACAATGGGATGTCTCTATGGGAAGTGGATATTTCTCTTGTTAATTATTGAAAAAAAAGGAGTAAATTCTGGGACAGGAATCAAGAGCTCAGGAGTGGATCTTAGAGTGGGCTGCAGGCAAAATGTCTCTTCTCTCCCTGTGCCTCACGATAGCCGGCATCAACTGTCCTGGGGGCCATCCGTGGAAGAAGACCAGTTCTGGAGTCACGGCAGAGCTTGCACAGGTGGGGGCTGTGAAGAACCAGCACCCAGAGCAACGGCCAGCAGCAGTAGAGGTGCTGGTACCGTAGCTCTCAGAGAAGGTGCTGCCCGAGAACGCAAGGACCCGTGGAGAGCACACAGCACACAGCGTCAGGGGACCCGCTCTTGTCTTAGGAAGGTAAAGAGTCTTCATACATAAGCCGAGGCTCAAGCCAACATCATTTGGGTAATAAAGGTAATCTAAGCAAAGGATATATTCAGCTTGGGCTTGGATAGTTTGTTTACACATGAATCATTTTCCTGACCGTGCTCACATCAATTGATTTGATTGAGATAGTTTGCAAGCTGATTCTAAAGAGCAGATCCTTCCATACCTAATCACCAACGCTGGCATCCATACCAGCCCACCCAGTGAGCAAGCCTGGAGTTCTCCTGCTTGCTTTTACAAGACTTTTTTCCGCATTCTGCGTTTAACACAAAAAATGTGAAAGGGAAGAATGTGTGGAGCCACAGTTACATTATGTTAGTTCAGTTATATTATTTATTCACCAGATACAAATTATTTCTCCATTATAAATACGGTCCTGAATTATGCTTTAGCGGCAGAACTGGTGCTGTGTTTTATTCGTGGAAGAAGCCCCTGCGATCCCCCCAACTCTTGGCTCAGTTGGAAAGCAGGACACCTCTGTGCGGCTGTTCACCCTTTGTTTGATCACATTTCCAGACAGAGCCCCAGCAAAAGGAGGCAGAAAGAAAATCACTGGGGGCATATCTAATGCATAAGATAAACATAAGCTACTGGCAAGACGCACAGGATCAGTAACAAGGAGAGAAAAAAAAGAACACAGAGCCCAGTTGGAACAGGGGAAGGAATCACTCACCAGTCAGCAGGGGAGATCACTGTACTTCACTCAGGCAGGTGCGCTGGGCATGTTTGCCTGTTAAATCATTACTGGGATTTAAAGAGCCTGTGTAAGGCAGTGCCACAGATTGATTCGCATGCTATTTATAATTCCTTAACAATGTTTGATGTTTTGCAGTCAGAAAAATAGATCATGGGAATGGTTCACTGAAAAAAAAAAAGTAACATATTTATTTAGTTCTCTCTGCTGAATAAAGTGGCACAACCACCTTTTGTATTTTCTCCAACGCCATAAAAATGTGTTTTTGTTATGCATAACACTGTGTAACACATTGTGCTGAGAGGATTCCTGCTTCTCCCCCAGCCTGAGGATGGAAATCGAGCCTCAGGCCTCGCACAAACTATGCTCGGGGGCCCCATCCAAGACTGCGAGGGGAAGACAGGCGTCGGGAGCCTAAGAGTCTTCAGACTCGCCCTTACCAGAGGCCTGGAGACCAGGAAAGAGGTGCTCAAATTGCTCTTAAACCCTGTTTCTGGAGAGTTCCGCCTGGGCCCCTTCACGAGGCTTTCGTGAGAAAGGAATCGAGGAGGACGATGGAGGTGAAGTTCATATGTGACCCTGAACCCCCGCCCACCCCCTGGGAGCTGCAAGCTGACCACTGGCTCTGTCTCAAGTTCCCTTGGAGCCCCAGCAGGAATTCCTGTCCTTTACCGGAGGTTCACCTGGGATAGGAGTGGCTGAAATTTTACAAAGCACCTTCCTTTTCTTACCCCAGGTCTGCAGAGCTTGCAGATAGGCAGTAGCTATGTTTTCCCATCGTTTCTGGAGAGAGTTGAAGAATCCTCTAGAGGCAAAGGATCCCCAGCTTGAGGAAAGGTATGGACATCTGCCAACCAGAAGCAGGATTCTGGGAAAGTGTGTGCTCTGAGTCACCCAGGACCATCACTGGCTCTTTCTGTCCTCTTCCCTGGGCCTCCCTGCTGCATTTGACGCTGGGGACCTTCCTCAGCCAAGCGATACCTCAATGCTGGGTGAACCCAAGGGAAGAAGAAGGAACCTCTGCCCTCAAGAAGCTCACAAATTACAGCATAAATGGTAAGGGTGCTGCTACTGGTTTCACTGGCTAGAGTAGGGAAATAAAGACAGAACTCCAAATCAGGAAGAGAGGCTAGGAAACCAGAACTCCTCCAGGACAGGGGCAATGTTCTGAAGCGTACGATAGTGCCCTGGGCATAATATGCCCGTAATATTAGTTACACTGAGCTGACCTGAAGGCTTCCCTCTGCCCAAACACTCCCTCTTTCCACCAGCACTGCCCACCCCCTCTCCATACACTCCCGCCCACAGTGCCCCCAAGAATATGAAAGGCATGATTTGAGAAAACATTGCTGGAATGTGGGTTCAGATTCTGTAGGTTTAAGTTCTGTCTCGACCACCACCAGCCCTTATAAACTCAGACAAGTGATTTCTCTTTTCTGGGTCTCTTTCCCTCACCCACAAAAGGACAGGACTGTTCTAGGATCTCCAACGTTGTTTTCATATAAAAGAAATCATTGCAGGACTGCTAAGAAGACAAGAGGCCATGAGTATAAACACATTTTATTAATCACTATCCAAGCGTCAGGCGTTTCTATGGACACGGAGTCCATCATAACACAACAGAAGAGAAGCAAGGACAGTCAGTCCTCCTTCAAGCATCCTGCCAGGTGTTCTACATTCAAGACCCTCTAGTCAATTGTATTTGAGCTCCATGATGTATTTTTTTAAGTTCTAGGTAAGTTCTGCCCACCATTTGCATACCCGTGTATAGCTGTGTATTTTGCATTAGGCCCTTGGCAGTATTTTTTCCCATGTACTATCATGCAGGAAATCGTGTTGCTAGGGCCTCACCAACCGCTGCCTTAGAGGAGAGGCTGCCTGTGGGAGATTTCACATATGACTAAGAATCACCAGAAAGGGCCAAGCTGAGCCCTGGTTCTGATTTCACACTGCTGAACAAATCTGCACGTCTGCCCATTTTTTCAGATAAAAAGAGACAATGATCAAAGACTAAACCCTACAGAAATGCTTTCCATGTCAGGCCTTTTAAGAAGTAGCTCTTATTTTATGACCTATAATGGTTATTTTTTTCCCCTCATGGTTAATTCTGAGATATAATTTGTGTTGCTATCATAAATCTATCTTCTCTTCTACATGCTAGTCGGTTATTGCAGGTGTGGTGAAACGCTACCCACCTCCTATCCAGAGCCTTGATGAATTCTCTCCTAGTTCATAGTTGCCCGTTGATGGTCCATGCAGAAAGTGAATAGCTAAAAGTCCACATTTAGGAGCTAGGCTTCCAGAGTTTTAATCCTGATTGACCATTTTAATTTTAGAAAATAGTTGTCAATATGATTTCAAATATTTCATCTCCATTTGCCTTTCCACTGTTTCTGGGTCTCTGTTTACACAGATGTTATTTCTATACGGTTTCAACTTCCTATAGCTTAGCTAGCCTCTTAATCTCTCTTTTTATCCCTTCCTGGTGCTTTTAGGAGAGCTTTTTGAGTCCATCTTTCCTCTTACTTATTCTTCAGCTATATCAGTGTTGCTATTCAACCGTCCACTAAATCCCTTATTTCAACAATTATATTTTCAAAGTCAGTATTTCAAATTGCTTCTTCTTTGTAACTGCTTGTTCAGTGCTCTCCCGTACCTCTCTGGTGATGTCAGTTGTGCTTATTTTACATTCTTGGTCTGTTTCACATGTAATTCTGCTTTCTCTGGGCGAGTCCTGCCCACCGGTTTTCTGTCTTCTATTTAGCCTGTATTCTTCACATCCCTAACCATTTCCCTTGTAACTATCTTTTATCCTCTTAGGACTAACAATTTCCTCAGCTAGTAATGTCTACTGAGAGGAGATGAAAACCTCGGATCTAGTTTCTGTCCTATTGGGAAGAGGCTCAGGTCAACCTGCAACCTAACCTTGCAACTTTGGGCTGGCTTTCTTGCCTCAAGATAGCAATGGGCTTGACAGGAAGCCCTCTTGAGAAGAAAAGAGGGTACAACTAGGAATTTGTTCTCATCCCCTCTCCCTTTCTTAGCCCATGACCCTCTCCTACTCCAGGCCGCCATTCACCCAGCTACTGTTCTTCCCACACGAGGGCTCAGCTACCATTTGTCTTTCCAAGTTTCTTTCCAAGAAAGTTTCCAAGTTTCTCAATGGTTTGATCACTTGCCCCTGTGCCGAGAACCCTTGGATACGTATGAAGTCTCTCGCTTCGTTCACGTGAACGACGCAGAAATGGTCTTGAATTGTTGCTGAACCTCCTGGCAGGCTTCCTTGCCTCCGGTCTCTGGTCCCTCTCACCCCGCTTCTCACATTCTGCCCATTAAAATGGCCTGGTGACACTTTGTTGTCTACATCATGAACTACAGATTTTCAGCCTGTCATTTCCACAAACGGATTTCATCCTAATATCCCAGACTTTTATTTCTCCCTCTGAACCTTTTTCTCTCCAGCCCCGCAAACCAAATTTCCCCTCCATTGTGAACTTCCTCTTCAGGACTACCCTTTATTTCTGTCTTTCACCCACATGCCACCCAGCCAAGTTCAGTAAATGTTTGCATGAGTCTCCCCCCACTGGGATGGTTCTTTCTGTCCCTTGAGTTCCTAAAACAAGGCTTCAAAGACCTTAACTGAGGACATATCATTGATTGCTCTCTAATATATTGAAATGTCCTCATCAGGTTATACATCCCTTGAGGGTAGGAGTGTCTGTCTTCTCACGGGCATCTATCTCCCATAGTCTTGAACGTGATGTTGTGCCTACAGTTGATGGAGGCCTTCAGCTAATTTCACCATTCATATGCATACTTCCTCTGCATTATCGGGAAGCCTAGAGGCCAGAGTTCAGCTCACCCATTTTCTTTCTTCTCTCTCAGCATAATGCCCAGCACCCAGATATTTGAAGCACTATCTAATTCTACCCTTGACATCAGAACAGCTTCACTTCTACAGCCAAATCTATGAATAGGTGGCATGCCTTCTCTCTGGCATCTCATAATAAGAACCCCGAATAGGAATAATTCATTTGTTGTGCCCTGTGCTAAAAAAAAAAATGCCCTCCTGGGAGGTGTATGTGTTTTAAAGAACATAGGCTAAGTGAAATGACCTTGACTTATCAAAATAAGAATCTAGAAAGCAAACAGGACTCATCACACATGGGACTAAGCTTGTAGCTGTTGCTCAGAAGTAGATAAGCTCTGGAACCAATCTAATTACTTGATATCTAACCTGCCAGTTTCAATAGGTCACCCTTCATTACTTGGGAGCGTGTTAAGTTTACAAGACAATTGGAAGTGCTGAAGTCCTGAATATCATGATTACTCACGAAATACTTTGGAAGTTTGCTCCTGAGCAAATGTATATTTTTCTCTTCATGGTCCCGATCCGTACAGTTTCAAAGTAGAAATAGAACATCTATATGTGACTATAGGGGCCTCAAATGCCAAGACATTGAAGCAAGGGTTTTACCTCAAAATCATATAGTACATGAAAGTTTAAAGTATTGTTACTCGAAAATCATAAGCACACAATTGCATCAATCATTTCTATCTTTGACCTGAGACGTTTAGCCTTGTCAAACATTTCTAAAAGTTGGGAAATTTTTATCAGTGTTATATAACGGGAAAGAATGAAACATTTGGAACTAAGGGGTCCAGGTTAAAATCTTGTTCTGATAAATTTCTAGCTGTATAATTTGGGACACATGCTTGAACTCTCATAGATCCATTTTCCTATTCTGTAAAATGTGAAAAATGATACCTATTTCACGGGATAGCTGTGAGAATTAAATCAGATAATAAGCGTGGAAATGATTAAATAGAGCACTTTGTAAACTAGAAATCATTGCACCATCATCACTTTTCTTCATTTGAAAAGTCATAGTGCCAATGTATGCATGGCCCTAAATTAGGTATCTTAATAGATCAAGAAAGAGCCCATTAAAAAACATTGTATTTGGACATATTTTGTAATTCACTGGACCACTCACTATCTCTAATACTCAAGGACACTGGTTTTGCATTAACTAATATAGTTCAAACATTCAAAGCACTTAGCTCCCAAGGATACTGTCTAGAAATCTTGATATAGTCACCTAAGAATAATTAAATGAATGAGTGTAGCAGCAGCAGTTAAGAGGCCTCCTGGCCTTGCCAGGTGTTGGATTTATTTATTTATTGGCTGCGTTGGGTCTTCGTTGCTGCGCGGGAGCTTTCTCTAGTTGCGACAAGTGGGGGCCAGTCTTCGCTGCGCTGCTGCGGGCCTCTCATTGCAGTGGCTTCCCCTGTTGCGGAGCACGGGCTCTAGGCGCGCAGGCTTCAGTAGTTGCAGCACACGGGCTCAGTAGTTGTGGCTCGCAGGCTCTAGAGCACAGGCTCAGCAGCTGTGGCACATGGGCCAGGTGGTAGATTTTTGATGTGTGACTTTACCCTGGGCTTTCCTTGTCTGGTCCCTTGATACTTAGAGAAAGACCTCCTACTTTATGCAGAAACCACTCCAAAATCATCTCAGAAAGATGAGAATAGTATGTATATTTGCAAGGGTAGGAGGAAAGGAATTGATCATGCATATCAAGGCCAAGCAATCCAAGGTGTTTTAAGGAAAATGTTTTGTAAAACTTCTTTTAAGAAAGAAATTATATGTCAAAGAAGAGGGGTAAAGGAAGAAAAGCTATGTATTCAGTGTTTAAAGTAACTTTGCAGACTTTTCGGAACAATGTCTATTCCCTTTGCTTATTTTGGTTATTTGGACTTCTCTTATAAGCTATTATGAGGTCTTTTAAAATTTATTTTAATTACTATTAAGGAAAAAATTTTTAAATAAACATATTTTTCCACTCTCTCATTTGATGGCAGAAGAGAAAGAAAGCAAATCAAAGACATATGGTAAAATTACAGACTATGGTTAAGTATCTCCAGTGGCCTGATAGGTTGTTCCAAGGTATATTTTATTTAGTTCTACTGAGTGGTATTGAGCTGCTCAAACCAGAACTGTGAGTTAAATCGTATTTCTTTATTTGCCCACATCACAATTCAATAATAGTTAATAATACGAGTTACCGTTTATCATTCACAATGGGCCATGCCCTATGTTAACATCTTTACGTGTGTTATGTCCTTAAATCTCCAGAATGGCCTTTGAAGTAGACACCTTTCATATTCATACTTTCTAATATGGAAAATTAAGTGATCATGCCCGAGGTCACACATCCCATAAGAGGATGATTCCAGGTCACGCTGCTAGCAGTGCTAACAACTTGACCCTTACGGTGCTACTGCACGCAGAAGGTGCCTGTTAGGTATCAGCTGATTATGGTTTTGACAGAATACAATGAAAGTACACTTACTTGTAAAAAGTTACCTGCCACATGACTGTATTTTTGTAGACTTGAATTAAAAAACAAATTTGAAGCTATAGTGAATGTATAATATTTGATTAAATAGTTTCAGATAGCGAAACTAAGTCTAGAATAGGAAAATTGCACCTAGATCTAGCTCTAATAAGTAATCTATATTCTGACATCATTTTACTTTTGAACAGTTAAATTACATAGGGGACTAGAATCGGAGACAAGGTACTAAGGAGACTCTCTCCCATACTTAATATGCAATGATTAAAGAGTGAAATAGCCCCGACCTTGAATTCTCTCACAGTTTAGGTTATGTCCTGAACATTACATTTATACTGTAACTTTGTTTCCTTTTGGTGTAAAGAAAGAAACTCTTAAGGGCAATGCTTATTGAGCTGCTGTGGTCAGATATTTATTAAAAAGAGCATATTGATTTGCAGATTATGACTGACCACATATGAACCCTTCTTTCCAGTGACATTCTTATTTAAGGTATTGATTAAGGGCTTTTCATGCAGAAAGCATTTTTCTTGTCAGTTCGGTTATGCTGGCTTTTGTAATAAGCTAATTTGATTTCCTTTTTTAACCTTTGTTTGATTAGGGGAACAGACATTTGCATTAAAATTCAAGAGAGATGAAGTCTGTCATCGATCTTGACTTCCTCATGGACCTCTTGTACTCAGCGAAAGATGATTTAGAGAATGTCAAGAGTCTGGAACAACCGTAATTAGAGAGGAAAAAAAATTGCTTCAGACTTACACACCAGTAAGGGCTTATTTGACAGAAAGGGCAATTGCATTTGGTGGATATGTTTTAGAGAAATCAAATTCAGGAAGTTTAATCTTGTTCTTAGGCCAAGTCATTAAGAGAGCTATGAGATGAACTGCCATTAATAAAGTACTCCTTAGTTAAACCAAAACATTTCCAAACAACTGAAGAGGTTAAACAAAACGTGTACATTGTTACTTGCCACAAAAGAGGACAAAAAGTAAATTCTAATATTTCTTTATAAGCATGTTCCTGGTAAAATACTAACCTCAAGACAAGTTTGTGATTTAATCCCCTATTGCTGTCTCTGAGAATTGTGGGGATAAAACCCATATCAGCTCAAGTCTTCCACTGGTATACCCCAGGATTAATCAGTCCTTTTTTACGATAACACTCAAAGATATTTGCTAGTTCTTATAGTTGCCCTTGACTCTGGATCCTTTTCCTAGAGAGGAAATCAATGTATTTTGTGGCTTCAATAGCGTAGATGCATTGCTTATTCCTGAAATCCCCTCTGAAGTTCTTTATTTGGATCTTTTCTGGAAATTAAGACTCCTACCGGGCTTCCCTGGTGGCGCAGTGGTTGAGAGCCCGCCTGCAGATGCAGGGGACGCGGGTTGGTGCCCCGGTCCGGGAAGATCCCACATGCCGCGGAGCAGCTGGGCCGGTGAGCCATGGCCACTGAGCCTGCGCGTCCGGAGCCTGTGCTCCGCAACGGGAGAGGCCACAACAGTGAGAGGCCTGCGTACCGCAAAAAAAAAAAGACTCCTACCGTTTTCCGAGGAGTTCCACTGGGCTGGGGATTTTTAGTTCAAGGGGAATTCACCTACAATGAACCTAGAGATGTAGTAAATGTTGAGTGGGTTGCATGGAAACTATATTAGATGGGCCCACCGGTTCCTTTTGCTATAGCTACTCAGAAAGTTTTCCAGCTGATACAGGAGTTAGAAAAAACAAAAGACAAGAAAAGGAAACAACTTGCAAGCAATTGGTGCAAAATTTCTGATTCCCAATGTAATTGGGAGCTCTCTTAACTCAATTGGATGAACTCTCATGATTCTATGTCCCTTGGTCAGCATGTCTTCGCTAATTTCTTTGTTTCTCTGGAAAAGTCATTGAGTATACTTACTGAAAGTACCTTCCCTTTATTCATTGTTCTGCCAGAGGTGGTTCATCTCATCTCCATGCCAAAGTTTCCTGATTTCACAACTTATAGTTGTGGTTTAACAATCTTTTTATATTAATTTTTAAATTAATGTAAATTGATGTATTTCTCCTTTAACATAACATAAGCTAAGATACTAGGAAACCAGCTGCTTAAAAACTCAGTTCAAGTTGGAAGTAGATATTTGGCATCTGGCATTAGAGATAAATCTAGTGTTTCCTTTTTCTGTGAGTAATATTATACAATTGTACACATTTTAAGGACTGCAGAAGAAATATGATTGTTCATATGTGAAACATTTCTAAATTAATAAAATAATACAACTACAATTACTTTCCCATTCCATGAAGTTAGGTTCTTTTACAGTAAAGATGGCACTATTTTTATTTTATTTCTAACAAATAATTGAGATGAAAAATGTTCCATTTTTGGTACCAAGTTTTCATACTGTTAATGGTCTGGAAGTAGATTAAAACATGGCAGGAGAATGTAAGAGAAGTATTCTCATGTGTCCCATATGGGCAAATCATTAACTGTTCTTTCATGTTGTGAACCCAAAAGTATCCTTATTATATTTTATATTGTGTTAAAATCAATATAATGTAATATAAAATTCATCCAGAGGATAATATATTTATGTATTCCTAAGGTGTTTTTAGTTGAGACATTTATTTGGACTTTAATTTTAAAAGAATAACACTGCTTAGCTTCTACCTGCATTGTTCCTCCCATTTTATTGCAGCCCCCAGTCCTGGCACCTGGGAAATCCATCAGACTCATCCCAGTGGAGGTTTAGGGGGCAGACACATCATTTTTTTAAATCTTCAGTTGCCCTTCAGATCCACTGAACAGAATTCCTTATCTCCTAACAAAGATTTTACTAGAGTATTTTATGTGTAATTCATCAGAATAGCTGCCAAAATTTTCAAATTTATTTTTAAAAGGTAGGAGCTTTGTGGCAGACAAGCTCAAGGTTTAAGAGGCCTGATTTTGCGTGCTTTTCATTTTCCCTGTGGCCTCTGAAGTCTAGTTTATTGGTAACCACCACGTTACTATTCCTGTCTCAACTGACTCCTCATTACTCAAAGCCAATAATAATTGCTAAATATGACTAATATCACGTGGAAGGTCGCAAAGTTCACTGCTAACCTTCATTCCAGCTCAAAATGTTTTCAAGGTTAATAGATTGATTTTGAGCTGAGATATGATGCATTTATAAAATGGGAGAAAATGAAAAATTTGGCATCACTAATATGTGGATTGTTTCAAATGATTCATTTGTTACATTTGGACTGTAGCCATGAAATTCATTTGATGTATATCACATAGTTATATTCTGACCTAGACAATGGAAAATAAATTAATGATACATTTTAACATTAGACAATTTTACGAACACACACACACACTATTCCAGGATGAGAATTAGGGCATTGTAACTTACTGACTATTCCAGCTGAGGGATGCCAGGAATCTAAGATAGAGCCTAAGCACTTTCAAAGATTGAGACTACACTACAACACAGCTTAGTTAAAGCTGTAATTCTAAGAGGCTACTTGCTGATCGCATCCCTTGGTGTCCTTGCTTGGAGGAAGGATGAATGAAATTCCTGACCTCATCTCAGTTCTGTGCTTCCTGCACTTTGTGGCACCCAGGTTCTGGCCCACAGAATCTGCTGTTTTGCCCACGCTCTTGATTGGACTTGACAAGGACTCTAGGGTCCCAGAGAGACCTTTACTACCTGCCTCTCTGATCCTGCCCAATGCTTGCTCTGAGCCCGTTCCCACAATCTGTTTCTGAGTTTGAATTTCAAATTCAGTTTGATGAGCTTGGGGAGCCCTGGCATCTGGCCCAGCTTTGCCAGAACCTGGCCCACCAAACAGAAGGCAGAATTTCCTGGGAGAGTCTCCCAAGTCTCAGTAGGCTTCCTGGTCCTCATTAAGAACAAGTCACCGAGGGCTTCCCTGGTGGTGCAGTGGTTGAGAATCTGCCTGCTAAAGCAGGGGATACGGGTTCGAGCCCTGGTCTGGGAGGATCCCACATGCCGCGAAGCAACTAGGTCCGCGAGCCACAACTACTGAGCCTGCGCGTCTGGAGCCTGTGCTCCGCAACAAGAGAGGCCGCGATAGTGAGAGTCCCGCGCACCACGATGAAGAGTGGTCCGCATTTGCCACAACTAGAGAAAGCCCTCGCACAGAAATGAAGACCCAACACAGCAAAAATAAATAAATTAATTAATAAGAACAAGTCACCGAGACCTGCAGTTTTTTCCTCTCAAATGTTGTTCAATTCGCCATTCCTCTTTATTAACCACGAGGCCTAGATCACTAACCGCCCCCTCTAGCAGACAGCCTTTATTTTCCTGTTCCTTCCATCTTACTTCCTGGTTAGTTAGCCCAACCACAATGAACATCCTTGCCATCTTCTCCAGAAACAGTGCCAGTGAGCTCCCCTTGCCTACAGAGCTGCACACAAACCCCTCGGCTTGCTCTCGGTTTTCCTACCTGCGGCACCACGTTCCCGATCCTGCTGTTCTTGGGGAAGAGGTGGCTCTGTGATCCGCCCTTGACTCAGCTCTCCCCTCACTGTGTGAACGTGGGCCGGCCACTTAATCTAGCCAAGCCTTCCTTTCTCAGCTCTGTACAAAATAACACCTGCCTTCCACACTGTTGTGAGGATTAACCACACAACGCAGACAATTCCTAGCATGCTCCATGAATAAGGCAAGGGCTCCACGCACTTGGAAGAAGACTTTGTTACCGGCCTGCAACTCTCAGCACTGCTCGAAGGCTCTCTACCTACTTACTTCCCACTCACTCTTTAAGGCCATGTCAGATTCCACTGTGATGAAGACAGATAGACTCTCCTGACACAGAGGTGCTTGATCACATCCTATTCTTATCATTTCCTAATTTTTCAGGGGTGACCGTCTTGTCTTCCCCAATAGATTACAAGCTCCAGGAGGGCAAACTAAAATCTCATCCTCTGTCGCTAATTTTTTGTTGCTTTTTGGCCTCATCTGCTCTGTGCATTCAGCATCCCCTTGCCCCAAATATTTCTGAGGCCCTCTGGGTGCATCTACAGTGTCCATCAACATTTCCCCCTTGTGGTCTCCAGCCTGCGCTGAGCACCCGAGGCTTCGTCCTCCTCCAGGGCTTCCCACACCATCTCCACGAACCATTTCCACAGGCACTGCTGCCTCTGCAGTGGGCGCTGTCACCCCCCCTTGACCCCATCACGTCTGCCTTCCCTGGAGGTTGTCATGTCCACTGACCATCATCTCACTGTACTGGGGCCCCTGAGTCCTCCTCCTTGTGCCCCAATGTCTCAGGAGAGCTTTTAGGAAAACAGTCCTTATTTAGGGAAACATTTTTCATGAGATATGAGTTTATGGGAAAGCAGCCAAGAAGAACACAGAGTGACAGATACAGAATTCCCTACTCCAACTGGTAAGTAAGGCTTTGCTACTGGGTGAAGTCTGTGGATCTGGTTGCTTCTTTCCTGAGGCTGGGTTTGCTTCCAGGAGCCCTCAGTACCTCAAGCAAGCAGACTTCTAATGAGCCCCGTTCCAGGTCCCCAGCCAGGTCTCCTTTCCAGCACCAGCATTAGCTTAGGACAGGTGTCACAGTCCTTAACAGCACCCTGCTGGACACACACAGAGAAATCAGCTAAAGGGACTTCCCTGGCGGTCCAGTGGTCAGGACTCCGCACTTCCAGTGCAGGGGGCCCGGGTTGGATCCCTGGTCGGGGAACTAGGATCTCACAGGCCTCGTGGCATAGCCAAAAAAAAAAAAAAATCAGCTAAAGGTCAGTGGACCAAGTATCTTATCATGTAATATAAATAAAATAATTTGGGGCATTAAAATGAATCTGTACCATGAAATTTTATTTTTTTAATTCCTGTTTTGAATGTCTTAAATTGTTCCTCTCTTTTTTATAAAAGTAAGACTAAAGGAACATAATGTCTGTTATTCAAAACATGCATATAGGGCAATTTATAGCACATCTAGCTTCAAATAACCAGGTTGAGAAAGACTAAACTCTGCAAAAGCATATGTTCAAAGAAAAACTGATTTTTTTTGCACTTTAGATAGCAAACACCAAAATACTTCCAAACCCTACAATGAAGAGGCAGCATTAAAGAATTTTTCTAAGAATACTTCTGAAGCTACAAAAAGTCCTCTGGTCAGAGAATTCAAACTGCTCCCTCACCATTTTGCTGTCATAATTTGGTGCAGGTGAGCCTCATCTCCAGTCTGGGATGCTTCCAATTCTTCTGTTAACTACCCCTGACCTTCCCGGGGAAGGCCAAGGCCATCCTAACAGGCATCAGGGGAACCTTGGTGCCAGAGGCCTGGTCTGCAGGAGTCCTCCCTGATTCTGAAAAAGAAGTAAGAGAGGGAGTGGGGTGGTTTGAAGAAAATAAAAAGTAAGGGAGAGAAAGCAAAGTACTATGTTTCTCTATGGCTGACACTCTGGTTTTTAGTCTCCTAAACACAGTGGCTTTACCTGGTTACTTTAAGGCTTTCAAATCTGAATGTTAACATCCTACACAAACACGTACCCCAGACAGATGCATATACACACCTTCACACAGACTCTTTCAGAATTGAAAATATTAAGACGAACCAACAAGGGATTAATTTCACTGCTGTTGCCATTTTCTGGTGACGTAAATTGGGGGCAGGAACACTATGGAATCAAATTTCCACATGATATGATATACAGACTAGAAAATGGCATGCACAGAACATTAGAATCAGAAGCGACCTTGGGAATCATCTAATTCAATTTCCTCAATTTGCAGATAAAGAAACTACGGTCTGGGCTTCCCTGGTGGCGCAGTGCTTGAGAGCCCCCCTGCCGATGCAGGGGACACGGGTTCATGCCCCGGTCCGGGAAGATCCCACATGCCGCGGAGCGGCTTGGCCCGTGAGCCATGGCCGCTGAGCCTGCGCGTCCGGAGCCTGTGCTCTGCAGCGGGAGATGCCACAACAGTGAGAGGCCCGCGTACCGGAAAAAAAAAAAAAAAAGAAACTAAGGTATCGAGAAATGAAGTTGTTTGTTCAAAGTCAGGGAAATACTCCAAGCTAAGTCTGGAATTAGGACCCATTGCTCTCTAAAATCTACCTCGATTTCAGATTACAGCTGTAATCTTTTGCCCAGTTCGGGGCCTTAAAGCTGAAGTTGCCTTCTCGACCCTAATGCTGTACTAGGGTATTTGCTAAGAGGTAGCCTGCTCAGGTGTAAACACGTTGTGGTTTCCACACCTCCTATGTTGAATATGTTACACAATAACTGAAAGATTTGAAAGAAATTTCATTGATACTTTCCTTATTTCTAGTGTTCAGTACTTGCATTTTTGAATTCTCTCTCTTTCTCTACATCCCCCTGCCTTGGCCCCAATCTTGTTGAGAAGTCATTTCTGAAGCTTGAAGTTTTAGTAACTTTAAGCTGTTGTCAGGAAACACAGGAAAATCAGTTGGTAGGAACCCCATTAGCCATGCCTGCAAGTCCTGTTAAATTACATGCTTGTTGCTTTTTGCTTTAATTCCATAAGATCATCCTTCTATCACTTACCTTGGGCAGAAACTTATGGAGACAATAGACAATCTTGGCAGAAACTGAAGAGAAACTTGCCAGGGGGTGGGGGAAAAATGGATGTAGCTGACAAATTACAGGGTTGCCTATTCAGTCATGAGAATGGAAACATGTCTGTGGATCAGTGTATGAAAAGGCTATTTAACAGGATGGGAGAAGTCACTTTAACACCTGTTTCCTCGGCAGTTGAATGCGCTGATGCCAAAATCACTCACGGTCTGAATCTACTCTCCGAGCAGAAAATGACCTCATCCCTTATTCTTTAAGGATTGCAGCAGCTAACAGGGTCTATTTTTAACAGGACTGGGAGCAATAAGCATGGCATTGACTGCTAGGAACATTTGTCTTAGAAGGTCTGGCCTGAGGCAGTGGGGAATCAGAGCCAGGAGAGAAGTTGTAAGCTTGTATAAGCAGGAGCACTTGAGAAGGGCAGAAGATAAAAATTCTGAATAAAAGGCGAACTCATTTTACCCTGAAAGTTACTAAGCCTAGACTCATAAATGCCTCTTCATCTTGCAATTAATTCTCGTCATGGAAAAGTTTGTTCTGAAATGTAGCTGTCTGTGTTGACTTTGGTAAGGTGGAAATTCAAGCTTATTTATAGGGAAAGGATTCAGAGTAACCTCGGCAGGGCTCAGCTCCGAGCTTCACACGTTCCCCAGGGAAGGGCTCCCTTTACCAGGACCATGCGATGACATCTTAATATAAGCCTATTTCTTTTCTGCATTTCTCCAAAACTTTAGGCTTCCTCCATGCAAATGTGTCACGATTGCATTTCATCAGAGACTCTTATTGAGCTTGGTTTTATCCTTTTCCTTGTACCTGAATCAGCACTGTGTCTGCAAAGAACACAAGATCACGATTATCTTGGCCTCTGAATGTATGACTTATGCTTTCCTTTAGCTTTTCTCTTTCCCCAGGGATGGATGATGCATCTAGAGCACAGTTCCAAGTAGCTTACAGCTTTTCTGAAATAAAACTCAGTCTCTTTATTGTATCCCAAGTTTCTGGCTGATTCTTGACTTACATTTGGGTAAGAGCCTCTTCAGTTAGACAGATACCCTTCAGGACTCCCAGGGGTGCATCTCACTCAGGTATTTCCCCCACATTTGACAGTACAGGGGGAGAGACACATAGACCTGCTGTAAAATGGGGGGAAATACCTGAGTGAGATGCAACGTGGTAAGTTATAATAAAATAATATATAGGATGTTGTGGGAGCTTGAAGAATGTGGCAGTTAATTTGGTCTGAGGGAGGGAGTCCAAGGAAGGGCCCATAGAGAAGAGATGTCTGGGCTGGCTCTTGTGGTGGAGGGAAGAGTGGGTGTTTCAGTCAGGAAACAACATTTGCAAAGTCCCGAAGGTGTGAAGATATGTGACACATTCAAAGAATAGCCAGTAGTCTGATCTGGCCAGAGTGTGAAGTGCATGGGGTAGGGAAGGGGTGGGGGGGCGCTGGGTGGGGAGCAGTAAGACCTGAAACCAGAAAGGTGGGGTGGAGCTGAACTGTAAAGGGCTCTCTACCAGGTGCCAAGGACTCTGAACTTCTTTTGGTGAAGAGCAGAGAACCCCTTGACTTATCAGAGCCATTTTTCTTCATGGATGTGGACATCACTTGATTCTTACCTATGGGGGTTTTGCCTCTATGGGTCTGGTAATGTGTTCTTTAAACCCTTTCATTTTCCTCTCAGGCACCCAGGAAGACTACACTTCACAGCTTCCCATGCAGTTAGATAAAGCCGTGTGACAGTCCTGGCTGATGAAACGTGGGCAAATACAGTAGACGTTACTCTTAGAAACATCAAGTGGAGAAGTCTGAGACTTCAAAAGACGGCAGGCTCACTAGATGGAAGGATCGTGGATCCCAGAATCACTGTGGGAGGCTACCCACCAAATCCCCAACCGGACTTGATTGAGACATAAACTTTCTATGCCATTAAGCTACTGAATATCAGAGATCATCCATTACAGTAGTTCCCCTCTCCTGATTCAATGGCTGAGGAAATTCTTAGGGCAAAAGTCACTGCTTGCACAGATGGAATATCCCAGTGTGTGGACAAATACCAGTGGCACCCACTCACTTTTCTGCAGAAGGACTCCCCGAGCATGGCCACTGCAGCAGATTCTCTCTGACTCTCACTTACTGGCAATAGGTGCGTGCTGCCTCCCTCATCCTTTCAGCCCCGGTGGACCACATCCATAAGGCAATTCAGGACCAGCTCCATCAAGTCAAATCATCTCTCCCCTTGTTCCTCTTACACCGTACACATCATTCAGGGTGTTGGTTGTGTTTTATGACTCTTTCCTCAAGGCTGCTCTTGACTCCATTTTCATTTGATTTAATCGGTGTATGAAGATATTTATTTAGGGAGCATTTGGGAGCTGCACTCTGTAATAGGTCTAAGCTCCATGCCTCTCTGGAGATAAGTCTAAATGCAATTTACAGAAAACTCTTCTACCAGACAAATCTGAGCCAGTTCTGAAGAAACGTGAGTGGTAAAAGGCTGAAGAGTCACGAATGAGGAGGAGACCATATTTGGAATTCTAACACTTGCCTGTGATGGGCTTGTAACATGTGGCTTTAATCCCGGTTTTCCTGACCATGTTGTTTAGCAGGAGCTGGATTCCCTTTGAATCCACTCAGGCTGATAATGACAAATCTTTTAGGATTTGTCCTAAAAGATTGCCTTATCTGGGGCTTCCCTGGTGGCGCAGTGGTTGAGAGTCCGCCTGCCGAGGCAGGGGTCACAGGTTCGTGCCCTGGTGCGGGAAGATCCCACATGCCGCGCAGCGGCTGGGCCCGTGAGCCATGGCCGCTGGGCCTGCGCGTCCGGAGCCTGTGCTCCACAACGGGAGAGGCCACAACAGTGAGAGGCCCGCGTACAGAAGAAAAAAAAAAAAAAAGATTGCCTTATCTGGGGTAAGATTCATGAATTTGAACTCTTTTCATGATCTGATACCTTACGTTTTCCTATTCTCAGGTTCTGGCTGAAAGTGTAGCAAAGCAATTCACAGAGGAGGCTGAGAGTTTATTGAACATGCTGTGATTGGATTTCATGGTTTTAATATCCCTGCATCGAGCTTTATGATCTCACAAGTTACAACTGGCATCAGTTTAATGAATTATTTCTTGAGGAAATCCATAACATCATTTTACAAAGCTTTATTATTGCCATATTTGAGTCTTCTACTAAAATTGTTTTTATTAAAGCCTGCTGAAAATTTAGACAAGATGCTATGGATAGTTCACAAAAATGAGAGCTCCCAAAGGAGGCATCTGGAAAATGATTCAGCATCCTGGAGTAAGACCCTCTAGGATCACATCTTGGCTCTACCACTAAGGACTCTAGGACCTTGGTCAAGGTACTCGACCTCTCTGTGCCCAATGTCCTTCTCTATGGAGAGAGTTACAACATATCTATCTCATGAGGCATGGAGATTGCACCATTTGTCCACAGCTACCATTTCCTTCTCCTCTTTTCCAGTTTTCCCTGTAAACATCCCCATCCCACTGACTGGGGCTTGGCTACGTGACTTGCCAAGATGGTCCATCAGCAGATGAGCCATTTGCCTCATCTGAGCAGAGGTTTTTAGAGGCATTGTGTGTTCCCATCAGCTCTCGTGTTCTGCCCCCCCATCCTGAGACCATCAAGTCTCATGCGCTGGCTACTTCTTCAGCCTAGTTCTGGAATCAGAAGACACATGGAGCAGAGCCAGAATGAGTCCAGCTGAGCTGCAAATGTCCAGAAATTCCAGAACTTTTAGGGCTGAAAATTGAAACTCTCAGTTCTCACAGGTAAAAGAGTCTCAAATTAAGACAAGGATTGGGCATAGATCCAACACGCCCATTGCTGAGTCTGCTCATTAGATGTATATGGCCCTAGTAAATTATCTCAGTTGACACAATGTCCCTGGGAAAAGAGAGTAAAGTGCAGTCGTCTAAATCTTAATGAGGTAAAAGTACCTTTGGAGGCATTTCTTGAGAAGTTATGGGTGTGGCTGTTGACTTACACGGACCTTGCTGGGATCAAATAGATTAAAAATGATAGCAGTTATGTAGAGAGAGATATTACCAAAAGCACCACAAGCCTGGATTAGAAGAGACTATAAGTGTTCAAATCACAAAATAACGCTTGGGTCCCCAGTCTCTTGCAGATGTGAAGCAGTCTGAGACAGCTTCTCAGCCCCAAATGGCATGTTTTCCAATACTCATTTCAGGAGAGACCAAGAAGCATGATGGGAAAGGAAGAAGTGTCCAGATGGTGGAGTCAAGCACCATGGAGAACACAGACTTAGAAGTGACTCCCACAGAGTGTTAACGGAAGAAATCAAGGCGCGTTCCCTGCCATCAGGGTCGGGGAGCTTGCAGCAGCAGTCACTCAGTGGAATATTGGAACTGTACGAACCAGTGACTGGCATGGACCTCCCATTCTCCCCATTCTTTCATAAGGGGTCCCTACTCCACCATTGTGTGATCTTGAGTGTTTGGGAAGCAGGGGACAAACAACTTGTCAAATGTAGAATAGATAGCTAGTGGGAAGCAGCCGCATAGCACAGGGAGATCAGCTCGGTGCTTTGTGACCACCTAGAGAGGTGGGATAGGGAGGGTGGGAGGGAGGGAGACGCAAGAGGGAAGAGATATGGGAACATATGTATATGTATAGCTGATCCACTTTGTTATAAAGCAGAAACTAACACACCATTGTAAAGCAATTATACTCCAATAAAGATGTTAAAAAAAAAAAAAAAAGGGCAGAAAGCAAACATGATGTGTAGCTCCAGATTCTGAACTTCTGAGCCCAGTGCCTGGTAGTTTTGAAGATCTTGGGGAGAGGTGCAAGTGTCTTGTGGCAGAGAAGCAACTGGGGGCAGACTGCATTCTTCGTTCATAGCTTTTTGTCCTCTCCCTGCCATGGCCAACCTTCTCGGTAGATAATATGCGTGCTCGCCACACTTGCTTTGGGTGTGGCTGTGTGGCTTGCTTTGGGCAATGGGACAAGAATGGATGGGATGTTTGTCATGCCTGAACAGATGACTCCAGAAGCACTGCAAGTTTTCACCAGCCCTTTGCTGTCCCAGAGAGCGGCCTCAACCTGGTTTTCAGAATGAAAAGAAGTTTGGAGGCCAGCACAGGCCAGCAGAGCTGCAGCTGACCCTCAGCCCTAATGTAATGAGCCTGAAATCAATACTTGTTTTTGTAATCCTCAGAAATATTGAACTTGTTTATTACAATACCAAAGTTAATACATGAAAGTTTTGAGAATTTGATGTGATAATAGATGCCTAATACAGTGCCTGGCACATCCTACTTCAAAATAAATGGTGAATTCTGTCATTGGCGTCATCTCTATATCCCCATTAACCTACAATAGCTCTAGGAGCAGAAATAGCATTCTTTAATATTTATTGAATGATTGGAGTTATTGAAACTTACACCTTTTATAAAATTAAATAAGGTGACTGAAATAGAGAATCACTTCACCAATCCTTATAAAAATCTAGTGACACCTTGCAAATTGTAAGGGACATATTTGTTTGATCTATATTTGAAATACCTGGACCAACTCTGCCCATTCTGGAGGAATTCCCAACAACTTACAAGGCTCTGTCTCCTGCCTCATAGGCACTACCTGCAATGGCTGGTGCAGGATGAGCGATAGCCAGATCAAATCATCATGGGATGTAGTATGCAAAGATACTGCAAGAAAAAAGACAATAAGAAACAGAGTGTGTGTTGGGGGAGTGGTGACACATTAAAAAGCATTGCCAGAAATTACACCACAGACCAGGCAAAAAATGGCATCAAGTGTATCACCATGAATTCACAAAAGGAAATAAACCCACTGATCTATAAAACAAGAGTTTAAAGTTGGGTTATGAGGACCCATTAGGAGATGAAACAAACCCTCACAGAAATATGAAGAACTTTGTTTTGTTTGCTTGTTTGTTTTTAATTAATTGATTAACTTATGGCTGCGTTGGGTCTTTGTTGCTGCACACGGGCTTTCTCTAGTTGCAGCGAGCAGGAGCTACTCTTCGATGCACTGCGTGGGCTTCTCATTGCAGTGGCTTCTCTGTTGCAGAGCACGGGCTTCAGTAATTGTGGCATGTGGGCTCAGTAGTTGTGATGCACGAGCTTAGTTGCTCCACGGCATGCGGGATCTACCCAGACCAGGGATCGAACCTGTGTCCCCTGCATTGGCGGGCAGGTTCTTAACCAGTGCGCCACCAGGGAAGTCCCAGTAATATGAAGAACTTTGGAAGAGGCACAAAGGAGAATAGATACTGCTGAGAACACAGTAAGGAATGTGGAAAACAAGGGTGAGAAAGTAAAATAGAAATAAACAAGAGCAGGAATGGATTGGAGATAAAGGGTAAATATAGAAGACATATTAATGAGATCCAGACTTAATGGGAGACTTGAATCTAAATTTTAGGCACATCTTATTCCAGGAAAAAAAACTTACATCAAATTATCAGCACTGAGACACATCCTAGTAAAGCTACTGGATAACAAAGAAAAAGAAAGATTTCTTAACAATGGGAACATTCTAAAATAACAAAATTCAGAGGAAAAGGAGGATGTAAAGAGGAAAGTAATGTAGGTTTGGAGAGTTCCTTATCTTTCACAGCCAGGCATCAAAGCTGATAAACCAGTTAATAGGAGTTTATTTTAAAATAAACATTGGACTTCCCTGGTGGTCCAGTGGTTAAGAGTCTGCCTACCAATGCAGGGGACACAGGTTCGATCCTTGGTCTGGGAAGATCCCACATGCCATGGAGCAACTAAGCCTGTGCACCGCGACTACTGAGCCCACATGCTCTAGAGCCCTTGCACCACAACTACTGAGCCTGCATGCTGCAACTACTGAAGCCCATGCACCCTAGAGCCCGTGCTCCGTAACAAGAGAAGCCACCACAGTGAGAAGCCCGTGCACCGCAACGAAGAGTAGCCCCCGCTCGCTGCAATGGGAGAAAGCCTGCACGCAGCTATGAAGACCCTGTGCAGCCAAAAATAAATAAATAAATAAATAAATACTTTTTAAAAAGCAGTAAGCTCATATAAAAAAAAAACATTGAGAAGAATAATAAAAGTCAAAGAAAATCAGCTAGTAGAGGGAATATTGGGGAGAGGAAGTGGACATTAGCGATTTCAACATTAATAAAGTAAGGAGTCAAAGAATGCTGATAAGAAACAGAGGTCTTAAGTATACTATATTTTATAAAAACAAACAACTAGATAAAGTATTTAAAATTTTTCATATTATCAGCAAAAAGAAAAACACAGACCACACAGTGAAAGATAGAAATGGAAATGTTAATAAAAATCAGAAGTATATCATTAATTATGACAAAATTAAGATCTGTCATATCCACTTCAAGAAATTTATCCTACAAATACATTAATATATGTGTAAATGATGTATGTAGAAAGATGTCTACTGAAGAGTTGTTTGTCGTATCAAAAGACTGGGAACAATTTAAAAGTCTGTTAACAGCAACTGATTAAATTATAACACATCCATGAAATGGAATACTGTATAGCAGCCGAAAAGAATTGAAGCAGCTTCAAAACCAAATTGTTAGCTTTCACAGTAAGGTAGAGAGCACACAACCATTTGTATGAAATATCATATGCCCATATAACATAGGAAGCTCTCTACGTGTGTGTGCAGGTGTAGGCATTGACTGTCTCTGGAAGGATAAAGAAATGGGTAAAAACATGTCACTAGAGAGGGAAATTGGCTCTGTGGAGGATGAAGACAAGAAGAGTTCACCATGTACTCCTCTCTACTTCCTGGATCATGTGCCTGAGAACATTCTATCTAGTCAAAACCATATAAATTAAGAAATTTACAACCACCAATCTACTCTTGGTAGATTATTGATTGCCAGGGGATGCCGGGAGAGGGAAATTGGGACTGTCAGCTAACATCTATGGGTTTTCTTTGGGGAATCCTGGAAATGGTCTAGAGTTAGTTTGATAGTTGTACAAAACTGTAAAATATTAAAAACTACAGAATTGTTTAAGATGGTTTAAATGGTGAATTTTATGTTATGTGAATTTTATCTCATTAAGAAACAGAAAATCTTTCTTTTCATAGGAAAATATATATATTTGTTTGTTTGTTTGGCCGTGCCTCACTGCTTGCAGGATCTTAGTTCCTGGACCAGGGATTGAACCTGGGCCACAGCAGTGAAAGCACCGAGTTCTAACCACTGGACTGCCTGGGAACTCCCATTCATAGGACAATATTTTAAACTGAGTATGAGTAAACATTATTTGGTTTTAACAAACACACACAAAATTAAGTAATTTACAGAAGGCAAAGATAACCTTGATCGTGTTATGCAAGTGCCAGTTTATAAAGTGTTGGGAAAGGGAGATGGTTTGACTCAATAATTCCCCACCAAGAATGCCTCTGAAGTGCTCCGAGTGTCCAGTCTGCTTCTGTGTCCCATTGAGAGTTCAGGTTTCACTTTTGCCTTGGAGCCACTTAGAGCTTGACTTAGAAGGGACTTGAACCCAGAGATCACCCTTGAACTAGATAGAAACGGTCCAGACCAGCAGCCTAATGCCTGCTTCAAGAAAGGGTAGAAAATGGACACGCTGTATGCACGCCAATCAGACACAAGGAAGCTGAGTGTAATCACACCGAAGCCACAGTTAGAGGTACGGAGTGCCAGACCAGCCTGTAAGGCCAGTGCTAAAGTGCTCTTCAGTTTCTAACCACTCCCACTAAGAGCGCCCTTTTGCAGACTTCATTTGAAGTGAGAAAACGTCTTGCTTTGCCTCTAGTGTGTGGATTTTTTCAGCTTTCTGCTAATAGATTATAATCTCTAGACCTAGGTCTGAAGGACAATTTACACGAGACTCTTCAAATGGTAGTCCACAATTTGCTGTTTCAAGGCATGAAAAAATGAATCCCAATGCCTAGGAGGAAAAAAGAATTATAAGGGCAGCCTCCCTCTTGAGAGTTGAATTTGATCCTTTAAGGCCGGCAATTCAGTCTTTTAAAAGGCACATCTCTGTTCTAATCAATCAAGCTTTCATTTCCATCAGCAGTAACCTCCCCATGGCACTCAAGAAATCAGAAACTAGAGTCTTGGACATGAAAAGTCAATATAGAATTTTCTGCTAAGTTGACTTGGTCGTACAAACCTACCCAGTATTTTGTCAGCAGGAAATCTGATGTTCCAATATATCATGGGATGCCAACACCATCTATCAGCGCAAATCTGTCACATTAAATGGAAAAGATGTGGTTTGCATCTGGGGCTCAAGGAATAGAGTGATAAATTTGAGAAGAATCAAAGATAAGCGACAGCCTCCAGTGTGCTTTCCAACCTCTCATCTTGGGTTTATTGTTCTGTGATGACTGTATCCGAGGTTGATTGATTAGATATTCTGGGCCTTAGGTGTTCTGATCCTAGGTACTTAGCAAGTGGCTTTGCAGATGCTCTTGGCAAATAAAAGGGTCAGAAGCCATGGAGGTGATCCAAGTCCTCTGTCATCTTCACTAACTAAGCTTTGCGTGAAGTGACAGGAAGAGTCATACAATCTAGGTGACTCACACACAGTGAAATTTACAGTACAAGACATTTTTAAGGGATTTTCTCCCCGAGGTGCCACATTAGAAATTTGTTCAGGGAACATCCAAGTTTCCATAAGACTAGAAAAAATAATAGTTTAGGCAAACATGTTCTAAGGCTTGAATAGTCAATATTATATCATGATGGAGTTTGTATCTTAACTTACTGATGTCTGGGTAGTTAATGGATGTGAAGTCACATGGTGTGGCTTCAGGTCGAAGTCCTCACCCCCACCCAGACCACAGTAGGAGACATGTAAGATTTGGAAGCCATTTGACTTTCTAAGCCTGCAAAACAGGGATCAGAATAGCTGGTTTTCCGGGAGGGCAAAGGAAATGAAGTTTGTGATTATGTTTTGCATTCCGTAAAAGTTATGTCCGGGCAGTTTTCAGTGGTAGTAGTTCTGAGATCCTCACGAGTGCACTGCATCTGTACGTTTTATGGCAATTTCCCAGTCAGATATAACTCTTAAAAAAAAACCCACTGTATTGATATATGATTGACATACAAAAAGTTGTACATGTTTAATATGTATCCAACGTGATGAGTTTCGAGATGAGTATTCACCCATGAAACTATCACCACGATCGATGCCAGAAACATCTTCATCACCACTGAAAGTTTCCTCCTGCCCTCATTATTTATTATTATTTTTTGTGTAACCTAAGGTTTACCCTCTTAGCAAAATCTTAAGTATACAATACAGTGTTGTTAACTACAGGCTCTGTGCTGTTACGTAGAAGTCTAAGGACTTATTCATCTGTATAACTGAAACTTTTGGATTTAATTCTTAGTTGAAAATTTCTTGCCACTAGTATCATGAAACTTTTTTATAGCTTAGTTGGAAACTAATCTTCATATGTTAACAGTATCATCATAAAACAAAGGTAATATTGCATTTCATGACCCTTTTAGATAAATTCTGATCATTTCATTAAACATGCAGTTATAAAAGACACTTGTTAGGACTGCATATTTAGATTTTCTTTGAACAATCTAAGCCTCTCTCTACCGCTTTTTGTTCAATGAATACACAAAAGTATTCTGAGTCAGTAGAATTGCTTAACAATCTTCTTAAACATTTATCTTCCAGGTATTTAATAGGACAAATTTCAGCAGCGCCGTCTCTCTGAATCGCTCAGCAGCATGTAGATATGATAGTCCCCCTTTGCTACCGACTCCTGCTGCTGAGCCAGCCACCGACGTAGGGCCTGAGCCAGAAACGCGAGCAACAGCACATCAGTGGAGGGATTCCATGCTGGCAAGTCTCCGAAGATGCGCACAGGATGGAAAATGAATCCATCCTGTGGCCAGAGTTGGAACTACCTAGAAATCCTCCTGCCTCCCTAACGACTCTGGTTAAGACAGCCTGGTAGTAGTTGTTTTTCATTAGCACACTGCATGAGCTTGGGCGCCCCAGGATACCTTTCATCACGTGAGAAGGGGCAGGAGACAAGTCACATTCACAGTTGTTTAAAGGTTTAAACAAGCACATCAGTCGCTTAATCAGAGGCTGTGCTGGAAAATGTTGTCGCCCAAGAAGCAGTTTGTGGTTTTCAAACAGGACAAATGGGTGTGGGCTGAAAATGTGGCATAACCACCCAGAACTGAAGTTGCCAAGCAGGAGGCATAACTACACACCCTGATGATATTCTGTTGCCTGGGCACTCCCTATAACATGAGCCCATGTCAGTTATCTGTAAGAAAATTCAGTTATCTGTCTGAAAGTGAAGAAGGGCTTGAGGCATGACTTCACCTATCAGTGCGGGTCTGAGGGCAGCACCAAGGGGAGCCCTAGACATGAAGGAGACCCCAGCGCTCCTGCCCTGGCTCTGTCACTGACGAGAGCAAGTCTTGCAAATGCCCTGGGCCTCAGCATCCTCATTCATAAAATGGGAATAACCATCCAGCTGCATCTTCCTTGCAGAATTGTGCTGGGGCTCAAGAAAACCCATCATCAAATACCTGTGAGCTCCCAGTTTCCCAGAAATATAGAGCCTGAGGGGGGATGGCAAGTGGGTAAGAAAGAGTATCTGGCCTTGAGTATTTCACAACAGATTTTGCAGGAGATGGAACTCAAATCTGAGAAATAATAGTAAACCATTGGACAGTATTTGCCCAAGGACTCAGTTTCAGAATAGAATCTCTAATTTCTCTAAAATTTCACTGGTAAGGAGGGAGTCCACTGAGGGGCAACAGCTGGGCTGGATCCTGAATGAGGAGAATTTGGCTGCACAAAAGGAGAGGAGGACAGGTGTTCCTCATGAGAGGAGCTGCAGTCAAGGAAGACTTGAAAGGAACAGGGGCCAGGGTTATTCAAGGGGCTATGAAGCGACTGGCAAAAAGTTAAAGAGTAGGGAATAAAATTGTATAGGTAGTGAGACCTGATTAAAGCAACCGTGAAACCAGATGGAAGAGGTATTTAGGAAGAAAGAGAAATAAGGTTCCAGGATAGTTTCAAGCAATAGTGACCCAGCGTTGAAGTATGATTAATCTGGCAAATAATACACAGGCTGGTTAGAGCTAAGATGGAAAGGAATGTGGAAAATTATCTACTACCCATTCTTAGTAATGGGAACAGAGAAAAATGGAGAGGTAGCAGAAGCACGATAAAGGAAAAAACTGAAAAGCGTAAATGACTAACTGGATGTACAGGGTAGCCTGGGTGATGACTGAAGTTCCACTCTGGCAGTATAGACTGAGACTACTTTGCTTTGCTTTCTTGGGCCGTCATTTCAAGCCATTGCTCTCCATAGTACTGTGAATGCATTCATTGATGACAATTCTTCCTCACTGCACACAGCTGTTCGTCACATGGTTCTGTAAGTGAGATTTTCTTGATTCTTTGTCCATCTTGATTTAACAAACTCCTGCTCTCCAGCTTTGCAATAAATATTTATCATTGTGTCCTTTTCATTGGTTTTTTCCCCCACATTATAGGGGTGCCAGAAGGAGAAGAGCGAGACAAGGGGTCCAAGACAATACCTGAAGAGAAAATAGCCGAAAGCCTCCCTAACCTGAGAAAGGAAGCAGTCATCAAAGCCCAGGAAGCACAGAGAGTCCCATACAGTCAAGACGCATTGTAATCAAAATGAAAAAACTTAAATGTAAAGAGAGAATACTAAAAGCAGCAAGGGAAAAGCAACAAACAACATACAAGGGAACTCCCAAAAAGCTATCAGCTGATTTTTCAGCAGAAACTCTGCAGACCAAAAGGGAATGGCATGATATATTTGAAGTGATGAAAGGGAAAAGCCTACAACCAAGAATGCTCACTTTTTTTTTAACCTGTGGAACTCTGAAGCTTGAAAGTAGACTTGTTTGTAGAATTCATCATTCTTTATCTGAATCAGTACACTATTTGTATGAATTTTAGCCACTGGATCTTAGCGGCAAGGTGCAATTCCAACTCAGTCCATTAGATGGCAGACAATAACTACATTTTCCCCATCCCGTTCCAAAAACATAAAACGACAGGATGGAAAAACTAAGCACCATGGCTCACACATTTCTGTTTGTCCTCTAATCTCTTGTAAGAAAACAAAACCTCTCATACCTATGTCTATCTGCATTCCGCTGAAAAAGTGAGATTTCCAATATATCATGGGATGCCAACACCATCTATCAGCGCAAATCTGTCACATTAAATGGAAAAGATGTGGTTTGCATCTGGGGCTCAAGGAATAGAGTGATAAATTTGAGAAGAATCAAAGATAAGCGACAGCCTCCAGTGTGCTTTCCAACCTCTCATCTTGGGTTTATTGTTCTGTGATGACTGTATCCGAGGTTGATTGATTAGATATTCTGGGCCTTAGGTGTTCTGATCCTAGGTACTTAGCAAGTGGCTTTGCAGATGCTCTTGGCAAATAAAAGGGTCAGAAGCCATGGAGGTGATCCAAGTCCTCTGTCATCTTCACTAACTAAGCTTTGCGTGAAGTGACAGGAAGAGTCATACAATCTAGGTGACTCACACACAGTGAAATTTACAGTACAAGACATTTTTAAGGGATTTTCTCCCCGAGGTGCCACATTAGAAATTTGTTCAGGGAACATCCAAGTTTCCATAAGACTAGAAAAAATAATAGTTTAGGCAAACATGTTCTAAGGCTTGAATAGTCAATATTATATCATGATGGAGTTTGTATCTTAACTTACTGATGTCTGGGTAGTTAATGGATGTGAAGTCACATGGTGTGGCTTCAGGTCGAAGTCCTCACCCCCACCCAGACCACAGTAGGAGACATGTAAGATTTGGAAGCCATTTGACTTTCTAAGCCTGCAAAACAGGGATCAGAATAGCTGGTTTTCCGGGAGGGCAAAGGAAATGAAGTTTGTGATTATGTTTTGCATTCCGTAAAAGTTATGTCCGGGCAGTTTTCAGTGGTAGTAGTTCTGAGATCCTCACGAGTGCACTGCATCTGTACGTTTTATGGCAATTTCCCAGTCAGATATAACTCTTAAAAAAAAACCCACTGTATTGATATATGATTGACATACAAAAAGTTGTACATGTTTAATATGTATCCAACGTGATGAGTTTCGAGATGAGTATTCACCCATGAAACTATCACCACGATCGATGCCAGAAACATCTTCATCACCACTGAAAGTTTCCTCCTGCCCTCATTATTTATTATTATTTTTTGTGTAACCTAAGGTTTACCCTCTTAGCAAAATCTTAAGTATACAATACAGTGTTGTTAACTACAGGCTCTGTGCTGTTACGTAGAAGTCTAAGGACTTATTCATCTGTATAACTGAAACTTTTGGATTTAATTCTTAGTTGAAAATTTCTTGCCACTAGTATCATGAAACTTTTTTATAGCTTAGTTGGAAACTAATCTTCATATGTTAACAGTATCATCATAAAACAAAGGTAATATTGCATTTCATGACCCTTTTAGATAAATTCTGATCATTTCATTAAACATGCAGTTATAAAAGACACTTGTTAGGACTGCATATTTAGATTTTCTTTGAACAATCTAAGCCTCTCTCTACCGCTTTTTGTTCAATGAATACACAAAAGTATTCTGAGTCAGTAGAATTGCTTAACAATCTTCTTAAACATTTATCTTCCAGGTATTTAATAGGACAAATTTCAGCAGCGCCGTCTCTCTGAATCGCTCAGCAGCATGTAGATATGATAGTCCCCCTTTGCTACCGACTCCTGCTGCTGAGCCAGCCACCGACGTAGGGCCTGAGCCAGAAACGCGAGCAACAGCACATCAGTGGAGGGATTCCATGCTGGCAAGTCTCCGAAGATGCGCACAGGATGGAAAATGAATCCATCCTGTGGCCAGAGTTGGAACTACCTAGAAATCCTCCTGCCTCCCTAACGACTCTGGTTAAGACAGCCTGGTAGTAGTTGTTTTTCATTAGCACACTGCATGAGCTTGGGCGCCCCAGGATACCTTTCATCACGTGAGAAGGGGCAGGAGACAAGTCACATTCACAGTTGTTTAAAGGTTTAAACAAGCACATCAGTCGCTTAATCAGAGGCTGTGCTGGAAAATGTTGTCGCCCAAGAAGCAGTTTGTGGTTTTCAAACAGGACAAATGGGTGTGGGCTGAAAATGTGGCATAACCACCCAGAACTGAAGTTGCCAAGCAGGAGGCATAACTACACACCCTGATGATATTCTGTTGCCTGGGCACTCCCTATAACATGAGCCCATGTCAGTTATCTGTAAGAAAATTCAGTTATCTGTCTGAAAGTGAAGAAGGGCTTGAGGCATGACTTCACCTATCAGTGCGGGTCTGAGGGCAGCACCAAGGGGAGCCCTAGACATGAAGGAGACCCCAGCGCTCCTGCCCTGGCTCTGTCACTGACGAGAGCAAGTCTTGCAAATGCCCTGGGCCTCAGCATCCTCATTCATAAAATGGGAATAACCATCCAGCTGCATCTTCCTTGCAGAATTGTGCTGGGGCTCAAGAAAACCCATCATCAAATACCTGTGAGCTCCCAGTTTCCCAGAAATATAGAGCCTGAGGGGGGATGGCAAGTGGGTAAGAAAGAGTATCTGGCCTTGAGTATTTCACAACAGATTTTGCAGGAGATGGAACTCAAATCTGAGAAATAATAGTAAACCATTGGACAGTATTTGCCCAAGGACTCAGTTTCAGAATAGAATCTCTAATTTCTCTAAAATTTCACTGGTAAGGAGGGAGTCCACTGAGGGGCAACAGCTGGGCTGGATCCTGAATGAGGAGAATTTGGCTGCACAAAAGGAGAGGAGGACAGGTGTTCCTCATGAGAGGAGCTGCAGTCAAGGAAGACTTGAAAGGAACAGGGGCCAGGGTTATTCAAGGGGCTATGAAGCGACTGGCAAAAAGTTAAAGAGTAGGGAATAAAATTGTATAGGTAGTGAGACCTGATTAAAGCAACCGTGAAACCAGATGGAAGAGGTATTTAGGAAGAAAGAGAAATAAGGTTCCAGGATAGTTTCAAGCAATAGTGACCCAGCGTTGAAGTATGATTAATCTGGCAAATAATACACAGGCTGGTTAGAGCTAAGATGGAAAGGAATGTGGAAAATTATCTACTACCCATTCTTAGTAATGGGAACAGAGAAAAATGGAGAGGTAGCAGAAGCACGATAAAGGAAAAAACTGAAAAGCGTAAATGACTAACTGGATGTACAGGGTAGCCTGGGTGATGACTGAAGTTCCACTCTGGCAGTATAGACTGAGACTACTTTGCTTTGCTTTCTTGGGCCGTCATTTCAAGCCATTGCTCTCCATAGTACTGTGAATGCATTCATTGATGACAATTCTTCCTCACTGCACACAGCTGTTCGTCACATGGTTCTGTAAGTGAGATTTTCTTGATTCTTTGTCCATCTTGATTTAACAAACTCCTGCTCTCCAGCTTTGCAATAAATATTTATCATTGTGTCCTTTTCATTGGTTTTTTCCCCCACATTATAGGGGTGCCAGAAGGAGAAGAGCGAGACAAGGGGTCCAAGACAATACCTGAAGAGAAAATAGCCGAAAGCCTCCCTAACCTGAGAAAGGAAGCAGTCATCAAAGCCCAGGAAGCACAGAGAGTCCCATACAGTCAAGACGCATTGTAATCAAAATGAAAAAACTTAAATGTAAAGAGAGAATACTAAAAGCAGCAAGGGAAAAGCAACAAACAACATACAAGGGAACTCCCAAAAAGCTATCAGCTGATTTTTCAGCAGAAACTCTGCAGACCAAAAGGGAATGGCATGATATATTTGAAGTGATGAAAGGGAAAAGCCTACAACCAAGAATGCTCACTTTTTTTTTAACCTGTGGAACTCTGAAGCTTGAAAGTAGACTTGTTTGTAGAATTCATCATTCTTTATCTGAATCAGTACACTATTTGTATGAATTTTAGCCACTGGATCTTAGCGGCAAGGTGCAATTCCAACTCAGTCCATTAGATGGCAGACAATAACTACATTTTCCCCATCCCGTTCCAAAAACATAAAACGACAGGATGGAAAAACTAAGCACCATGGCTCACACATTTCTGTTTGTCCTCTAATCTCTTGTAAGAAAACAAAACCTCTCATACCTATGTCTATCTGCATTCCGCTGAAAAAGTGAGAAGGATTTTCAGACTACTGAGACCTGAGTACACGCACTTTGTTCTTCTGAAGTTTTTGGTTTGATTGACTTTGTTTGGTTTTGCCCAGGAAGGAAACAGTGGAGGGAACAAATAATGAAAGTGGTCTTGATGACAGTATGAAGTGAACTTATACTGATTACAATACAGTATTTATTGATTGATTTTTGCAGGGCAGAGTTGGGGGGAGTTCCGGTGGGAAGGGCACAGTGGGAATATACAGACGGAAGCTCTGGTCAGGATGAACAGCAATGAGATTGTTCCCAAAAGCCATAGAGCATCATCGTCCGAGAGCCTGTGCCACCGTTTCAGAAGAGCCCTGACACCCCAGGGCTGAGAAACCCCAAGTTACTTAAGGGAGACATTTAGTTTATCCTTCTGCTTCTGGATAGAATTGTACTTCAGTTAGTAGAAAGCAGCTGACAGTGGACTTCACACCTGACTCTAATATGGAATTGCTTTGAAGAGTGACCCAGGAGGATAACTGCCCTGCGCGATTCGGTGAGATCTCGGGAGGGAGGGTAAGCACTTCAGCAGCAGCGGGGGCCCCGGCAGGGACGGAGGACGGCAGGTGATGCCGCGCGACCTGGGGACGCGCCCCGGGGAAGCTGGCGGCTCCGGGCAGGCAGCGTGGACTGAAATCTCTCCAGGAAGAGGTAAGTCTTTCTTAATCGCCTCTCACCTCTTCACTGAGGAGGAGCTGCCCCAGGCCAACCGCAGGCTCCAGTTACGCTCACGTGATTTCTCTTTCCAGTTTTCCTCCGGGAAGCGCGCGCGGATCTGCTGAGCATTATTACCATATATAGAGAGAAACTGCCGGGCGAAAAACCCCGGGGAAGCCTGAGTCAGTTGCCTTAAGTACGAGTGACTGGGGGGTGTCAGGACAAACCTGCCCTTCAGATCAGAAAAGGGAAGTGTTGCAAATGGAAATCTAACTGCAGGAAAGGTTGGTAAACAGTTACTAAAATTCTGGAGAACTAACGAAAGACAGGCCTTTCTCAACGTTGACTTTTAAAACTAAGTTCCTACCTTCTTCCTACATGTACTTGTTTTTAATTGAAAGAAAACAAAAATATTCTAAATAGAGTCCAGGTGATGATCTAGGACAAAATCTCTGTGACTGAAGTATTGCTGTAGGTTAAAAAATAATGCAAAGTACATATAAGGCAACCTTGCTGACCAGTCGAAATGATTATGGATGTGTACGGTAACTGCTTTGATGTTTGTGACATAATTGTTACTGGCAGACTGAAAAATAGAACTACCAGGGATTTTGACCAAAAAGATTTCAAAAGGAGGGAAGGGACTTTTGGATGAATGTCTGGAAAAGAATCAAATGCTTTTACACCTATTCCCAACGTTTCTATTTTTCCAGTGTGTCCATAGCTCAGGCTACCTCAGTTTTCCACTCATAAAATGGTCATAGCATCGTTCTCTACTTAGTTTTTAGTACTCTATTAAATTTTTCTGTGATTATGCCCGTAAAGCTTCTTGAACCTCTTGGAAGCAATATATATTCACTCTTTAAACTTTTCTGTCACAGCCTATTATCATCTGATCATCAATATATGGTTTTTTTATGTTGTATATAGTGCTATTATCAGATGACAATAATCAATATATAGTTTTTTATATCATTATATTGATGATCAGATGATAATAAATAATGCCTGTAATATGGGAAATTTAAACATTACCAGAATGAGCCCATGGGCTTATTCTTGGATTCCATAAAATTGGCCCGAAACGGGTGGGGGGAATATCTATTCTATGCAAATTAACTAGGAAAATACCTCTATAATGCTGCTAAGATTAGATGAGCAAGGTAACATAGGAAACCAATTACCCAGTAAGCATTTCCTTGCATAAAGTAATACTTTTGCAAATTTCCAAATATATCCAAAAATATAACACTTTCCCACTAAATTGACTATCTTTCATTTCTTTAAGAGACGTTAACATTCTCATCATGGAAAAATCAAGCAGTACTGAAATGCAAAAAACAAAAATGTGAATATCCCTTAGCGTCTCACACTCCCCAGAGACCAGAGAGATCAAGAATATCCTGCCAGCCCTCTTTCTAAGGATAAACACACACGCACACACATGGGTGTGATCATAATATAATGCTCTGCAATGGAATTTCTTTACTTAATGAATTTTATATAACTTTACAGATTAATATGTGTAAATCAATCCCATTTTTTGTATTGGCTGTAGCTATTGACTGATAGAACTGCCTATCAGTTGTATCTCCTCCTGAAGAAGTCTTAGGGTTCCCCTCAGTGATTTTTTTTTTTTTTTTTCCGGTACGTGGGCCTCTCACTGCCGTGGCCTCTCCCGTTGCGGAGCACAGGCTCCGGACGCGCAGGCTCAGCGGCCATGGCTCACGGGCACAGCTGCTCCGCGGCATGTGGGATCTTCCTGGACCGGGGCACGAACCCGTGTCCCCTGCATCAGCAGGCGGACTCTCAACCACTGCGCCACCAGGGAAGCCCAGTGATGTTTCTTGATTACAAAAAACACTGCGGTGAGCATCTTTGAATTCTTACACACCCATGACCAAGTTTTCCTCTAAAGGTAAATTATACATGAGGAATTTCTGGGTCAAATTCAACAGACTTTAAAATGTTACAGTTTCATTTCTCTCCCTTTCCTCAAAAGCCTTTACATACCTACCTACTAAATTGTACGAGGGTCAATTTTCCGTTGTTGCTGTTTCTGCAGCTGAAGCTGTTCTTGTTGAGATATGTTTGAAGTTTTACCAGTTTAACCAACATGGTATTATGATCAAAGACCCCTCCCCAAGTGTATCAGCTGATCCAACCAATCAGTGTCCGTCCCCTTGGCTTTCCACAGCAGGCGAAAAGACAAAGGTGCCGCTTTACTCTTAGCTACGTGGGTATTTAAACACTGAGCCCTGAAAACGCTCTCTCCAGAATGTGGTTCAGACATGAAGTGTGGGAGACGCCCTCACTCCCCTCCTGCCCAAGTCTGAATGGTGGGATTCTCACTTTCCCACAGTCCCAAGCAATGATGAGCTTGCCCAGTCGTGCACGTGAGAGAGAATCTGCAGAGCTTCCTCGGGCCCAGGGTCAGTTGACCCACCAGACACAGGGAAAGAAAAGGTGAATGCGGTGATGTCAGCCATGAGTTCATACCTTTTAACACCCAGTGCTTCGGTCCCCAAGTCCATTTCAACACCCAGTGCTTCGTCCTTTGGCACAGATGACTCTTCGGGAGGGGAAGCTAGGAAGGGCATGGTGGAAGGCAGGTCCCATGAGGGAACACTGCAGAAAGGCCCCCTCCCCTATTGTTTTTTCCTTCCAGACGCGCAGGCTCAGCCACTTTGAGGCATGTGGGATCTTCCCGGACCGGGGCACGAACCCGTGTCCCCTGCATCGGCAGGCAGACTCTCAACCACTGTGCCACCAGGGAAGCCCTCTCTTTCTCTTTTTTTATTTGAGGTATATTGACATGTAACATTATATTAGTTTCAGGTGTACCACACGATTTGAAATTTGTATATTTTGTGAAGTGACCACCCAATAAGTCTAGTTAACGTCCATCACCACACATAGTTACAGTTTTTTTCTTATGATGAGAACTTCTAAGATTTACTCTTATCTTCCTCTCTTGATTTATCCTTCATTAGACCAGTTTTTAGATGTTTTTCTTTATTGACTAGGCAGTTCTATGTATTATTTTAGTTCTACTGGTGGTCACTATTATATTTTACCAAAGACATGTGAGTCTACATTTCTCTGTCGGAATCTGGACTTCCTACCCCAATGGGAACCCTTTGCAAGCTTTTATTTTTCCCTCCTTCCCTTCCTCTGTCCTTTCCCCAGGTTTTACTGAATAATCTACCCAATTTTCCAGAAGCTCTGATAATTATTTTCTTACAATGTGACTTCTTTTTCAAGATTACTTTTAATTGCATCACACTTCATTTCTCAAATTTTATTTAGATTTTACTCTAAATTTTATTGGATTTTTACTACTTAGTGTCCCTTCTCGTATATTGTATCTTTTCCTTTCCTATGATCTTTACTGTGATTCAGATTTTATTTAACTAAAGTATTTTCACAAGTAATTATCCTAAAAGCGTACAGGGTTGGTATACTATTACATTCTGAATCTCTGAATATCTATGATGCTGAGTTATCATTCTTTTCCTTGTTAACTTGTAACTCTGGTAAAACCTCACACCCTTCATGGTTCTTGATATTAGAAATGGGCTTTTGAAAAATAATGCTGTCATTAGTCAATGAACATTTTCAATCTGCAGGCACAATCCTTTCTCCGGCTCTGAAGAATTGCCTTTTATTATTTCATTAATTGTTCATTCTCTACTGCTTCCTTTTTTTTTTTGCATTTAGAACTCTGATTATTTTTAGATTAGACTTCTAAATCTGTTCTCCAAAGTACTTTTCTTTTCCCATGATCTCTCTTGTGGGTACACTCCACCAATATCATTCAGATTTTGGGATTGTCTATTACATTATTCACTGTCATTATTTAGATTTTTATTTTGGCAATTACGGTTTAAAATTTTTGTCAAAGAATTATTTTCAGAGCATTTATTTTGATGAAAACCTGGTTGGTTTGTTTGTTTAATGGATGCAATGTCCTCTCAGATCTCATTGTGAATACGAACTAGGATGTTTCTTCCAAACTCTTTCCTGGTTCTTGTTTCACAGAGGTTCCTTTGTTCTAAACGGTCATCTCGGCGCTCCTCTTCTGACCGGAAGGTTCTACTTCTGCAGTTAGTGATGTTGGTGCTGTCTAGCTTATTTACTTGTATGAGCTGGAGTGAGTCTCTTTAGCACTCACATTTCTCTGGCTCTGGGATCTCCCAGGAAGAAGCAGCCTCGACCAATAGTGAGTGAGCCTATTCTTAGGTGGGTTGGAGGTGAGGGCATAGAGCAGGTGGATCCCTTTCAGGTGTGCCAGAGGAAAGCCGGCTGGCCTGCCGAGTCCTCTCCACAAGGCAGGCAGCCATGGGGCCAGCTGGGATTGGAGCTATTCCTCTGGCCAACTGGAAGGATTTAGGCTGGTGAAAGGATGCCCTCAAACACAGATCTGACCTTGGAGTCCAAGGGTTTCCCCGAGGAGAGGTGGGCAAGACCACACAGGCTTTCTTGTAATCTGACTCTCCCCTGTATGGCCTCTGTATTAGTCTTCTGTTGCTGCATAACAAATGACCACAAACTTAATGGCTTAAAATAACATGCATGTATTATGTAATAGTTTGCGTGGGTCAGGCGTCCAGGCGTGTCCTCTGATCAGGTGCCACCAGGCCACAATCACAGTGTTGTCCGCGGCTGCTGTTCCCACGTGAGGCTCTGGATCCTCTACCAAGCTCATTAAGTGTATGGCAGAATTTGGTTCCTTGCCAAAGGACCAAGGCCCCTGTTTTCTTGCTGAGAACCGTGCTCAATTCCTAAGGCCACTTGCAGTCTGCTGCCGCGTGGCCCCCGAAGGCAGGTCACAAAGCAGATGTTTGCAAGTTTCCAGGCCAGCAGAAGTGCATTGCTCTGACTGCAGTCTCCTTAGTGTCTTGCTACAAGAGTGTCTTATGAAACAGCATGCAGTCAGGGGAGTGACTATCCATCCCATCAGCATTTGCCATGTGACACAATCTAATCAAGGGAGCAGCTACCCTTCGTATTCAAAGGTTCCCTTCACATTCAAAAGGAAGGCGTTATCCAAGATGTGTACACCCAGAGGTGGGACTCTTAGGGAACCCTCTTAGAGTTCTGCCTGCCACAATCTCAAGAATGCAAGAATATGTTCCAGTTTCCACTGGTGGGGTGAAATTTCTCCTTCTACATTAGCTGAGTCACTTTAGCAAAGCATCGGGGAGGGAGAGTTATGTTTAAGACACTACATCGTTATTTAGGTAATTAACTTTCTACCTAAATGAATTGATGTTTTTAACTTTTTGTTACTGTGTTTACCTTTTTAAAAAATGTTCTTCGAACAAATCAACTAATCTGAAATGTAAATAAAACTACTTTATAAGGTCGAGGCAGTGTATCTGTTTTAAATAATAGACTTTATTTTTTAGAGCAGTTGTAGGTTTTCTGAAAATGGGGCATGAAGTACAGAGAGTGCCTGCACCCCCCCTGTACCACAGCCCCCAACGCACACTTTCTTCTATTATTAACATCTTGAGTTAGTGCGGTACATCTTTCACAATTGATGAGCCAGTATTGGTATACGATTATTAACTCAAGTCCATAGATTCCATTAGGACTCACTCTTATTGTTGTATGGTCTATGGATTTTGCCTGATGCATAACTGGCGTTTGACGTGTATACATGTCCACAGCATCCATGACATGCATCTACCACTGCAGTACAGTATAGTTTCAACTCTGTATTTTTTGATCAAAAAAAAAATTTAAAATCCAATCTTTGTCCTGTCATGGATCACTTATATGATCCTTTCAGGCAAATGTAGGGTGTCCAGACAGCTATGTCGTGGGTTAGCACATAACAGAGCCTTTTGTGACTGCATAAAGATTGGCCTGAGAGCCCTGATATCCAAAATCAATTATTAGGCATGACGTGGTTCCATCTGTTTAAGAACACTGTCTCTAGGGAGGGAATTTTAAGACAGAGAGGGTAGTTTAGGTAATAATACTAATAGCATGATCCAGACCAAAGTCTAGCGGCACAGCAGAACAATGAGTTGTCAGAAATACAATTATCTTGAGGATGCCCTGCGAAAGATGGTGGAGAGAATGAGAAGTCAGGGAGAAAATATTTCATAAGACACGTCTGATAAAGGACTGTTACCCAAAATATAGAAAGAACTACTAAAACTCAACAATAAGAAAAGAACCAGATTTTAAAATGGGCAGAAGATCTGAATAGACATCTTACCAAAGAAGATATACGGATGGCAAATAAGCCTAGGAAGAGATGCTCTACATGACGTGTCCTCAGGGAAATGCAGATTAGAACAACAATGAGATACTAACACACACCTATTAGAATGTCCAAGATCCAAACACTGATACCACCAAATGCTGACGAGGAGCGTTTCGTTCATTGCCGGTGGGAACGCAAAATGGCGCAGCTCCTTTGGTAGGCAGTTCGGCAGTTCCTTACAAAACTAAACATACTCTTACCTTATAATTCAGGAATCACACTCTGGTATTTATGCAGATGAGTTAAAAACTTATGTCCATATACCAAAAAAAAAAAAGAGTTCTCAAGCCACGAAAAGACATGAAGGACACCTAAATGCATATTGCTAAGTGAAAGAAACTAGTTGGAAAAGGCTACATGCTGTATGATTCCAATTACATGACATTCTGGAAAAGGCAAAGCTATGGAGACATAAACATAGTGGTTGCCAGTGGTTAGGGGAGAAGGAGGGATGGATAGGCAGCCACAGAGGATTTTCAGAGCAGTGAAGCTATTCTGTATGACACCACTTCAGGGCAGCTCTCTGCACTTTCTGCTCAATTCTGCTGAGAACCTAAAACTTTGGTTAATCTAAAAAACAAAGTCTATTTAAAAATTATCTTGAGGAAAATGTGTTTCCAAGCCGGTAACCCAGACTAAAGCCGAGCCCCACAGGATTTGTGAAGGCTGGCTTGAACACATATGTGGCTGGTGCTAAGTGTTCCTTCCAACCCAGCCGCTGTGGCTGGCACAAAGCCTTTTTTTTCCCTGGAGCGATGGCCGTGTGTGGCTGTATTCACTGTAGAGGCAGCTTGATTGAGCACAGAGCAAACTCCACTAAGCTCATTCTCTCTAGGACTACGAGGGGGATCAAGACAGAGCAGTATTGTGTGGAGTAGACTAGCCGCCTCTTTTGCCTGAGGGTGACAAACATGCAACGAAACTCCATTTGGCAGTGAGAAACAATGGCAATGCTAAATTGTTCAGATAGAAGTATTGTGCTCTCTTGGGTATAGGAATCAGACGACCCTTTGAAGGTCACTGAAACCCAAGGGGGTGCTTAGGTGAATCACAAGTGTGATGGAAGGGAACACTGAAGGAAGGGTTAGACACTGATCTCCTAGATAATCTTGGAATTGGAGGTTTCCATTTATTTTGGAAAAGTAACATCCACTCACACGTGACATTCCAGATCTAAGAATGTGTAATTTATTTTTTTCTGAATTCTTTGATTTTGCTTTATGTCCTTAAATTGCCATCTATATATTTGGAACTCAAGAGTATACTTTGCACAGGAGACGGATTTGGGAAGCAATCCATCCACCTTAGAGTCTATATAAAAAATAGTTTAGTTAACATTGTATCCACAGAACTTTTTATAAGGTTGCTTCAACCAGATATCCTACCTGTGACTCCAGAGAACAACAGCTTGAAATCGTAGCATATTTGGCATATAACATAGTCATGTGCCTCTGCTTTCTCATTAGTGTATGGAGATCCCTAGGGAGTATCCACAGCGGGATATAGCAAGGAGACCCTACAACGGCTGCTTAGATGGAGTCTCTGAGTTGCTTTGGTTCTGCTTTAATGTCACTGGGTTCTTATGCTCGTTTGTTTCCTTTCTTCTTCAGCTTCTTACTTGATTAAAAACTAGTCAGGCCACACCATCAGAAAGGCTACGATTAAAAAAAAAAAGGAAGGAAGGAAGATGGAAGAAAGGAAGGAAGAGAGGGAGAGGGAGAGAAAGGAAGGAAGGAAGGAACAATGTAATTGTTTGCTCTCCTCGTATATTTTTCACATTCAGATATAGATTTGATTCTGAAATCAGAGTATCACAAAATATGAAAGCTGGAAGAAAAATTATTTAGCCTAGTAAATTATTTAGCAAAGTAATATTTTTTCAAATAAAATTCTACAGGGTTCACTAATATAGCAAAATAAAATATTAAAACTGGTACATAGGGCTTCCCTGGTGGTGCAGTGGTTGAGAGTCCACCTGTCGATGCAGGGGACACGGGTTCGTGCCCCGGTCCGGGAAGATCCCACATGCCGCAGAGCGGCTGTGCCAGTGAGCCATGGCCGCTGAGCGTACGCGTCCGGAGCCTGTGCTCCGCAACAGGAGAGGCCACAATAGTGAGAGGCCCGCGTACCGCCAAAAACAAAACAAAACAAAAAAACTGGTACATAGCCTTCTTGGATAGTCAGTTTTCATGGCTGGGCCAAAAACATGACATCAGTTGTGGAAGACTTATGCATATTCAAAAGCTCCTGATTCCTGAGGTTCACCTGAGCTTTTAGGCATCCACAGAGCACAGGTTGAAACCCCATATCTAGTACTACCCCTTCGTTCTACAGATTTAAATGATCTGCCTAACACACATAACTCTTTTGTTGTGATTTTCAAAAAATAGTTCTAAGTTGCAATTGAAAATTGAAATCGTTTATTCTTTTACTCAGTTTTATAAGTCTGTGAAGCATTTGAAGATTAGAAAAGTCGGAGTGTCAATGAGGCCAGTTAGCTCAATATGGTAGAGTAGAAGAGTATGGACTTGGAGTCCAAAAATCTAGATTCCGGTTCTAACTTTGCTGGTCACTAGTGTGTGACTAGAGAAGAATCAGCTCACCTTCCTGATCTTGATGCTGCGTTATGTCTGAAAGTAAGGATAATAATGCCCAGTGCACCTAGTGTCTGAGGCTACCATGTACACGTTAGTTAAGTTTATATTTTTGAGGATGTTTTCGCCATGGTAGAAGAAAATGATAATAGCGATCACCAAAACGGAGTTCTTTTAAGTTTTAATAAGATGGTGTATACATTTAAAGCTGTATATTAATAAATGTTAAAAGTTTATGTTAGTCTAAATATTTTTAATTTATAAAAATAAAGTGTTATCAATTTTTGAAAAGCCAAGTATAGTCTGTGAACAAGTTTTGAATTCTGCAGCTGTCATTGGGCAGGGATTTCTAGAGATTTAAAATAGTGGTTATTCCCGGGCTTCCCTGGTGGCAGAGTGGTAAAGAACCCGCCTGCCAGTGCAGGGGACACAGGTTCAAGCCCTGGTCTGGGAAGATGCCACATAGCCTCGGAGCAACTTAAGCCCATGCGCCACAACTACCGAGCCTGCTCTCTAGAGCCCGGGAGCCACAACTACTGAAGCCCACGCACCTAGAGCCTGTGCTCCGCAACAAGAGAAGCCACTGCACGCACCGCAACCAAGAGTAGACTCCGCTCGCCGCAACTAGGGAAAGCCCATGTGCTGCAACTACTGAGCCTGCGCTCTAGAGCCCATGAGCCACTACTGAGCCCATGTGCCACAACTACTGAAGCCCGCGCACCTAGAGCCCGTGCTCTGCAACAAGAGAAGCCACCACAATGAGAAGCCCGCGCACCTAGAGCCCGTGTTCCGCAACAAGAGACGCCACCGCAATGAGAAGCCCGCGCCCCGCGACAAAGAGTAGCCCCTGCTCACCGCAACTAGAGAAAGCCTGCGCGCAGCAACGAAGACCCAACGCAGCCAAAAATAAATAAATAAATTTATAAAATAGTGGTTATTCTTGCATCAGTCAATTTCCCCTTCACAGTAAGGAAAATATAATTTATTCGTCCCGCAAATTTATGATCACTCCATCTACTCAGAGTTCAGATTACGTAGTTCTTTCTCTTAATCAAATTTACATTTGGAATACAGGGTTTTAAAACATTAAATTTATTCTATCAAAATAGTTCTATTAATTTAAAGATTTTAAGCTACATGCCTTGATAAGGTTATTCCTCTTCTGGAATGAACAGAAGCACAGAACAGGTAACAATAATTCTTATTTCATACTGATTCCTTTAGATAATCATCAAAACAACTAAAACAGAATATACCCCTATAAAATGTGAAATTATCTTTCTCTGTCATGGGTTCTTTTTTAATGGTGCTTTTTAATCAGCAATTTTTAAAGAAAACTCAGTGCTCTAGGGCAGGGATTGGCAAACGAAGGCCTGCAAACCAAATATAGCCCACTTCCTGTTTTTGAAAATGAAATTTTATTGGAACACAGCCATGCTCATTTGCTTATTTACATTTTGTCCATGGCTGCTTTTGCACTTTGACTGCAGTTGAATCATTGCTACAGAGACCATATGGTTTGCAAAGCCAAAAATATTTCCTATTTGATCCTTTGTGGAAAAAAATTGCCCACTCCTGATCTAAGGACTAAGTACAGGAAAAAGAAATAGATGGTCCGCTTTCTTGCAGCAGTGGTTTAATCAAAAGTTTCTAAAATATAAATATTCCGCACTGGGTTGAAAAGCAGGCATTCTGCCTAATGCTCATGAAAGCCTTACCTTGAAAGGTCACCCTGTGGTCAGTGTTCATTACTGCTGGATGCCAGGAAGTGTGAGTTCCTTTCCTCTGTCTGTGGAAACAAAGACCAAGTAGCTGTGTCCAGACTTCTTAGGTGATAAGATTTTTTTTAAGGACAGACAACAGTGATACGTAAATAACAAAATGATGCAGATCCTTTTCACAGATTTTTGGATGGGTGTTTGGACCACCTTGATCTTAGTTGACTTTGAGAAGCTGCTTCTTTGGGGCCTCAGTTTTGGGGACGACAGAGGGTGGTCAGTGGCATCGCAGAGGTGTCTTTCCTACGGTCCCCTCTTCGCAGTCTTGGGAGAGGATTCTCTCCTTTTGTAGGAAAAATGTTGACTGTACTGGCCACAACCTTAACCCTTGGGTACGGCCAAGCCTCCTGCGGGTTCCACTCTTTTCAGACGTCGTCGCTATGTAAGGCAATACATTCCACTTTTGTTTAAGTGCTTTGAGTTGGGTTTCGATTACACACAATCACAGCTGTTCTTCATCTGAATGTCTGCAGCTCTAACATCCTATGATTTTTTTTTTCAATTTTTATTGGAGTATAGGTGATTTACAATGTTGTTAGTTTCTGCTGTACAGCAAAGTGAATCAGTTATACGTATATCCACTCTTTTTTAGATTATTTTCCCATATAGGCCATTACAGAGTATTGAGAAGAGTTCCCTGTGCTATACAGTAGGTCCTTATTAGTTCTCTATTTTATATATATGTACTTAACGTCTCCACAGAGACTTTATTTTTTAAAAATTAATTAATTTATTTATTTTTGGCTGTGTTGGGTCTTCATTGCTGTGTGCGGGCTTTCTCTAGTTGCAGCGAGCAGGGGCTACTCTTCGTTGCGGTGCGTGGGCTTCTCATTGTGGTGGCTTCTATCGTTGCAGAGTACGGGCTCTAGGCACACGGGCTTCAGTAGTTGCGGCTTGTGGGCTCTAGAGTGCAGGCTCTATAGTTGTGGTGCATGGGATTAGTTGCTCTGCGGCGTGTGGGATCTTCCCGGACCAGGGCTCGAACCCGTGTCCCCTGCATAACCACTGCGCCACCAGGGAAGTCCTATCTATTTTATATATAGTAGTGTATATATGTCAATCCCAATGTTCCAATTTATCCCCACCCCCACCTTATCCCCTGATAACCATAAGTTTGTTTTCTACATTGGTGACTCTATTTCTCTTTTATAAATAAGTTCATTTGTACCATTTTTTTAGATTCCACATATAAGCAGTATCTGATGATATTTATTTTTCTCTGACTTACTTCACTTACTATAATTATGTCTAGGTCCATCCTTGTTGCTCCAAATGACATTATTTTGTTCTTTTTTATGGCTGAGTAATATTCCATTGTATATATGTACCACATCTCCTTTATCCATTCCTCTGTTGATGGGCATTTAGGTTGCTTCCACGTCCTGATTTTCCACCCCCAGGAAGCTCATCTCTGAGGGCTGCTGCTTGTGATGTTTAACATCAGACCTGCATTAAAATTGCAGCTCCACCATTTGTTCGTTGTGTGAGCTTTTGAGCTTCAGGCCTTACCTCTATAAAATGGAGATAATAATACCTGCTTTCAAGATTGTTGTGATGGTGAAAGGAGATTGAATATTTGAAAAGCGTAAGGCATAGAGGAGACAATAAATATTCTGAAAGTGTTCCCCTAGTCATCCTCAACCAAATCAGGAACAATGGAGTCAGAGGTCCTAACCCTCACCTCCTCCAACTCATCCTATGCATACTCATCTTCTAGAATTAAGTCAATGGTTTCTCCTTTGGGAAGCCTACCCTGCCCACCCACCACTCACTAAGCTTAACTCAATGCCAGTTCTCAATGGTCTTACAACCCTCTGAGATTAGCACTGAGAACATTTATAGCACTTCACCCAGCTTTTAAGACTAGTTTTCCACTTTATTTATAGTAGCAATAGATGTTCATTATTTTAAAAATTGGAAAATATAGAAAAGTACAAAGATAAGCATAATAGATGCACAAATCAGCCATATTCCCATTCCTACAATTCAGGCATAAGTGAGAGATAATTCCATCTCTCTCTCTCTCTCTCTCTTAACCTACATGTATTGATATTCATATGCTTTCAGCTGCAAGTAAGAGAAAACCAGGACTCAATATTCATTTGTCTAACAATCAGAAAAAATTGGCTCACGTAAGTCCAGAGATAAGGTGACTTCTTAAGAAGGACAATTAATTAAAAGTCAGTTTCAAGTTATAGCAACAAGGAACTGGGACTAAAACAAATTTAATATTCCTTAAGTACTATTTTGAAGACTAAATGAAAATCAGTCAACTATATCTAAATATCTAAATAGTTGAAATAAGTGAGTAAATTCAGCAAATTGGGCGTATGGGGAATTGATTACCGTGGGTGGGCATTTGATGAATTGACTTTTGGCCACTGACCTACAGCGGATGATGCCAAGGTTGAGCGCCCAGTGGATTAGCAACCGCCCCCTCCCCTATCTGGGCCTTCCCATCTTCCCGCCTTCTCCTGGCGTCAGCTCAGCCCAGCCTCGCTGCGTGGCAGCCGCGTGGTGCAGACATCGTGTGCAGACCCGCCAACGTTTAGTAGAAACAGAACTTTGGCTTCTTGCGTCTCTTTTCAAGATGGAGGAAAACTTTTCCAGAAGCTTCCTCCCCTCCCCAAACATTTCACTGGCCTGAAATGACCTCATACCTACCCACGTCTCAACCTACCACAAGGGGCATTCATGGCGACCACTGGTGATGGGCTCCCCAGAGCAGGGCTGCTCCCTGAAGCACACAGCTATGCAGAGGCAGGTAGAAACCTGGACAAGACCATGTTGTTCGGGAAGAGGAGGGAGATGGGGCTGGGAGGAATCAACAGTTCCTGCTACCACATTTTTTTTTTTGCGGTACGCGGGCCTCTCACTGTTGTGGCCTCTCCCGTTGCGGAGCACAGGCTCCGGACGTGCAGGCTCAGCGGCCATGGCTCACGGGCCCAGCCGCTCCGCGGCATGTGGGATCCTCCCGGACCGGGGCACGAACCCGCGTCCCCTGCATTGGCAGGCGGATTCTCAACCACTGCGCCACCAGGGAAGCCCTATCACATCTTTTTGATTTAACACATATAAATTTCCCCATGACATTAAACGTTTTTGAAAACGTGATATTAACTAAAAATATAATTGCACGAAAGCATCATAGTTTATTTAACAAGTTCCCTGTTGAGTTAGGGCAGTTCAAATGTTTCACTATTATAAATCACTCAGTGTTTTGTCCTAAAACTATCATATTAATGTTCATAAACCCATTTCCTTGAAGAATGCTATTTCTCTTACTGAAATAAGTATTGCCATTGATAGTTAGGTGTCCTTAATTGTTCAAGAAAAAATTGTATGTATAACTTATATTATACATACAGCCTTTTGTAACCTTTACTACCAGCTCCTTTGTTGACTCACTTTCCCCCCCCTAACTAGAAGAGCTCTTGGCCAACTCATTTCAACAAATGTTTACTGATGATGTTGTCAAGCCCCACAAAGTGAATAAGAGCTAATCTCTGCCTTTTTGAGCTTATAGTTTAGTAGAGTTTTTCCTGAGTTAACCCTCAGCAGGTAGCAGTCTTTCGATGACCAGAGCTGTCTGATCCATATATTTATTTAATATTTCTTGAGCATTTATTATTCTCCAGGCCCTGTCCTAGGATCCAGGGGCGCAGTGTCCTCTTGGAACTTGGTAGCATCCCTAGGCACTGAGAAAGCAGTCCAAGTGGATCTTTCAAAGTTGTTCCTCCTACCTATTTTTCTCAGGCCCTTTGTCACTCAGAAAGGAAACATCTGGCCTCCCTGCCTTTTTCTGAGTACTTTTGAGGGAATAGATTCATATATATTTTCTTGCTTTTGGCCTTGTCACTGATGTCATAGATAATGTAACTTTCTCAACAAAGGCCTCAGTCAGAAACTTTAGTTTGACAGTCTTTGTTTCCTAATGCAGTTGGTAGGAAGGCAGGAAGCGCTGCTCACAATGAACTTGGCCAGCTGTGGCTGCAAACCGCATGGGAGAACTCAAATCCTACCGACCCAGCCAGCCGACTGCGTTCTCTCCCGGGACCTGGAACCTACCCAGGCAGTGAGAGGCCAGAGAGCACTGGGTTCTGACTTGGGACTTCCGTTCAGTTTGGAATTTTTCAGGACAAAATTTCATGCTTACAGATTTCATGCTTAAACACAAACAGCTCTGCAGTTGCCCAGGTGAACTTGTTTTCTTTAAATTTTACTGAAGTATAGTTGATTTACAATGTTGTACTTAATTTCTGCTGTACAGAAAGTGACTCAGTTATACATATATCTATTCTTTTTCATATTCTTTTCCAGTATGGTTTATCACAGGATATTGAATATAGCTCCCTGTGCTAGACACTAGGATCTTGTTATTCATCCATCCTGTATATACTAGTTTGCATCTGCTAATCCCAAACTCCCACTCCATTCCTCTCCCTCCCCCCTCCCCCTTGGCAACCACAAGTCTCTTCTCTATGTCTGTGAGTCTGTTTTTGTTTTGTAGATACATTCGTGTCGTATTTTAGATTCCATATATAAGTGATATCATATGGTATTTGAACTTGGTTTTAAAAAAAGATATAAACATTTCATTTTTACCAAAATAAAATTAAAAGAATCTCTCTACCTTTTTGTGGTCCACCTAAACCTACACAGTTAATAATTCCTTTTTTGACTCAGGGACTTGATTGGGGAAAAGAAGATCTTGATTCATAGAATTTTAGAGTTAGAAGGACCTTGGAAACGATCTTGTCCAATAATGCGCAAGCCCGGCTGCCCATCCAAACCACATGGGAAGTTTTTATGAATATAGTTTCCCAGGCTCCACCGGGGCCAAAGGAGTCAGATTCTCAGGACATCAGGTCCCAGTGCCAGAAACGTTGGTCCAAACCTCACATTTCACAGATGATGAAATTATGGGCCAAAGATTTGTGGAGTCACACAGTCATATCATGTCACTGGGGTTAATACATTTTTTTACTCAAACATAAGCCTCTTTCTTTAGTTTATTATCCGAGAAATTTCAGGGAAGCTGGAAGAGAGGCACTGCTGAGTCTTGAATCCTCCTCGTAAGGACATGGAGAGAGGTCAGTAAATGAACAGCAGGGGCAGAAAAAGCAGGAGAGCCAGGGAGGTCTGCAGAGTCCTCAGCGAGATGGCAGAAGTCATCAGCAGGCGGTGATCTGAGTGGCAACAAGGCAGTCTGTCCTGCTCCAGGAGCAAGGCCTGCCCCTGGCCTGCACCCCTCCTTTCCTGCACAGACTGCAGAGCCGGGAGGGGCTGAAGGAATGGCGCCTGCAGGGCAGCATCACGTAGAGATGCAGCAGCAGGATCTGACGTCTGGTCTGGTGCCAGGAGAGCCTGACCCAGGGCGACGTAACTGTGACTCAGGCGGCTACTCAGCTCCCCCAGCGCACAGCCGGCACTCCCTGCCCTGCAGGCAGGAAAGAGGCGTAGGTTCGAGGTGGCAGCACTACACACACCTTTAGCTGAAGCCCAGGCCTGCCTGTGGCCTCGGGCTGCTCTTTTCTGCTTAATGTAGATAAATACAGAAAAGTGGCATGATATAGCTCTTTAGTAGAAAAACAGCAAAGGTTATTATTATTTTTTTAATGATACATACTTTAAAAAGCAGACTTAAATAGAATTGAAAGGAAGATAACTTGCTGGGACTGAGTTCTCCAGTAAGATGCATTTGTTCCGCAGGTATATATGGAATACCTACTATGCACAAGGCAGTGTTCCAAGCGTTGGTTTCTGGAGCTTACATTCTTAGAACTGAAATCATAAATATCTTGGTAATTAACAAACAGTGAATAAATGACGGCTTCCTTTCCTTGGAGTAACAGCTTCCTGATGTTTTTTGAGCTCTGCTTATTTCAGTATTTAAAAGAGCAGCAATTTAATGAAATGAGAAGACCTGAAATAAAGATTGTGGCATCCAAGCAAATAGAAAGGAGGCATTAGGTTAATTGTGCTCTTACGTAGCATGTTAGATGGAACTCCATAAAGCCACACGTGATTGTGAAAAGCAAAATTTTGTAAAGTCCGACCAAGAGTCAAAATCCACAAAGTATAATACTCCACGTTGTTTTACTCTTGTGTCAACGTAAAAAGTGCTGATATATAATTTTAACAATATTACCAATTGCTATAATTTATCGAATACTGTGTGCCAAACAGTGTGCATTTAAAAAATTTAATCCTGGGGCTTCCCTGGTGGCGCAGTGGTTGAGAGTCCGCCTGCCGGTGCGGGGGACACGGGTTCGTGCCCCGGTCCGGGAAGATCCCACATGCCGCGGAGCGGCTGGGCCCGTGGGCCATGGCCGCTAGGCCTGCGTGTCCGGAGCCTGTGCTCTGCAACAGGAGAGGCCACAACGGTGAGAGGTCCGCGTACCGCAAAAAAAAAAAAAAAAAATTTAATCCTGACCACAAGCTTTTGAGGCAGGTCTTCTCCCCATTTTACAGACGTGATAACTGAAGCACAGAGAGGTTAAAAATCATGTCTATGATTCCACAGCTCTTGAACCAAATTTAAACCCAGTTAGTCTGATCCCCAAGTCCCCATTATTCACGAACAAGCTTGAGTGCCTCCCAGACATCCTCGTGAATCTGTCACGCATTATAGGTGGGAAAAGTAGAGCACAGTGATTAAATGCCTGGGCTTTGGTGTCAGGCACATCCCCTTTGCATCCTGGCTCTGCTGCTGCCTAGCCAAACAGCGCCTGCCTCACTGACTTGTCCTGGGACCACAGGATAATTCATGTTAAGCACATGGTACAATTCTTGGCTCTCAGTTCTCAGTCCATGCTGACCATGGTAACTATGGTCAGAAAGATGATGGTGGTGGTGACCGTACAGCAGCAGAACCTTGGCTCTGGTATGAAATCTATTTCTTAGTTCAGTCCTTCAAATTCTGAAGTTTGAGTTCCCAAATCTCCTAAAACTGATGACAAATTGTCATCAGATTGCTGGCTTGTTTCTTTCTTAACTCATCATCACCATTATTGACTTGGGAAATAGTAGAATGTCATTCTGAACAGCAAGCGCTTTGAAGCCAGGAGAGGGTGTAAATCTTTATTCTGACACGTACCTGATATGCAACTTTGGACTAATCATTAAATGTCTAAGCCCATATTTCTCAAGCTGTTTAAAGGAAGAATCAGTGTCTTTCTTTCTTTCATCCGTCCTTCCTTTCTTCCGTCCCTCTTTCTAAGTCCCCTTCCTTCCTTCCTTCTTTCCTTCTTCCTTTCTCTCCGGTTATTTCAAAACTATCGTGGACTGATACTGTTGCAAAATACAGTAGAAATATTTTAGCAATGTCAGATTGCTACAAACACACCTAAATGATTTCAATTTGTGTTCTAATCTCACTGAGGACATTAGCAGTTTGTGGACCTCAGATACATACTTCTCTTAGCTTTTATTTCATAATCTATAAAATTGGGACCCTACTACTTTTTTTCACATGATTCTTACGAAAAATCAAGTGAAATAATGTGGATAAAATTCTTGTCTAGTGTGTCATGAGCACTGAAGAATTGGGAGCCCCTTAGGAGTGCCTATTCCTGGCCTGTGCCAGAAACTAGAGAGACATAAGCAAGAGCTGTAAAAAGTAGGGATCTCAAGTATTCACAGCTGAATCCCATATGAGTCCATTTTCTCCCTATCTCTCTGGGCAGCTGAGTTGCTCCTTGGGAAATATATTCTACAACTCCAGTTTTTTCAGTGATGTTTTAAAAGGGGTACGTGACCAGATTGGGCTAATCCCTGAGTCACGCCAAAGGTCTGTGCACTCTGAACCCAGCCTGTGGTTCCATTTTGCTCAGTATAAGGATAACCCTAGAACGTTACTAAAGAGAAGCAGTATGGACATCACCATGCCTGTCTAAAAGTGAGTGCATTATGGTCAGGATTTCAGTTGTGGCTCAGAAGTGAAATAGCTCTGCCTGTAATGCCTAGTTAAATTAACCTGAGACAACACAGTTAAATTACATATTTAATAACTGTGTAATCACTCCGTTGATAGTATCATCCATTTGGCTTTAGAAGTGGGATGAACAGAGTTCCCAGTGGAGCTGAGAGAGGTGCTGGAGTGGCCCTGGAATGCTGCTCACCAGGACAATTCCTATACTATACAGTGATGGGACAACGAAGAAGTGTAGCTGAGTCACATCAGCAATCTCCAGGCAACATTTGAAGGCTTGGTGAGTGTCTAAGTGATTAAATCATGATGTAGACAAGAGACAGGATGACATCTCCTTGGTCATGATATTTAATTGAACCTGGCACAAGTTGCAATCAAAGCACCAAAAACCATAAATAGGAAGATGACAAACATCTCTAAGATTTGTTTGATGACTCTAGCCCAGACCTCTCTTTGAGCCCCTGGGTAATGATGAGGCCTTAGGGTAGTTCCAAAGTCAGAACCACAGACCTCAAGTCTGAGCAGCTCTTTGAAAGCTCACTGGGCTTCCCTGGTGGCGCAGTGGTTGAGAGTCCGCCTGCCTATGCAAGGGACACGGGTTCGTGCCCCGGTCCGGGAGGATCCCACATGCGCGAGCGGCTGGGCCCGTGAGCCATGGCCGCTGAGCCTGCGCGTCCGGAGCCTGTGCTCCGCAACAGGAGAAGCCGCAACAGTGAAAGGCCCGCGTACCGCAAAAAAAAAAAAAAAAATTAAGCTCACTGCTCCTTCCTTGGTCCTTTCACGCCACGTAGAGAAAGCACCTTTAACCTTCTAGCTGTTTCACTTTGAGCCATCCTGTGTGTCTCTTCTGCCTTCGGTTTTGCCTGTCTCTTTCATTTCCTCTCTCTGGGATGGCTCACGTACTCTTTTGCCCCTCTCTCCAGCCTCACTTTTAGGACAGTTTCTCTGCCCCTTATATTTGACTTTCAAGTTTCATAAACTGGGAAAGAGAAGAGCTATCAGTACATATTTCTGTGAAAGAAAACATTATCAGAAGTCCTCTAAGGAGAAGAAAACTAGAATAATACTGAAGATTGCACTTTCCAAGGGAACCTACAATAAGATCCATAAAAGATTTTTAATAATTTTATAAATAACTAGAATTGCTGTGGACTAATCAGTTGAAAAAGTTTGAAATGTTATATCAACATTTACTAAGAAAACACTACTCACAGTAAAAGATTTTGTGATGAAATTTAGAGTAAAAAATTTTTTTAAATTCTACACTGGCAGTGTCGCAAGCTCAAAAGCAAACTGCAAATCTGTCAATACTTGTAGCTAGAGGTAATATTGTCTTATTTTACAAATGACATTAAGATTACAGGAAAAAAAGAGGAAAGGGAATTTATTTTCATTGAGTTACGGGAAGTTCAAAATTTCAAAATATAAGTACAGGTATCCAACCCAACACTGGCAACATCAAAATCGAATCAAAATGGAATAGTAACAAAAGCTGTTTTCCTTCCCATCCATTTTTGCATAACATCCTGATTGACCAGCTGCAAGCATTTTAACATGCTTGAGATGGCAGCTCTAATTTACATCGCAGGCTCTCTCGGATTAGTCATCCTGCTGTAAAAGCTGTGGCCTCGAGTAAGTGTAATCCTTGATGAGAATAATGTCATTAAGTATCTCTTGTAACATCTGAAAAAAATCTGCTTTCTTCTTTGTCAGCCTAGTGCTAGCCCCAATTTTTCTCTTTAATAGCCCAAGGGGAAGAGCACCCATAGCTCTGAAAATCTACAAGTCTAGGGAGGGATGAGAAATCACATAGCATGTTCCTCAGGCTTCCAGTCTGAATGACCTAAACTATTTAGTGGCAAATAAAAATATAGCCTGCTTGTAAAGATATCTGGAGATGATTATACAATGACTAATTCCTACTCAACAGTTCTTTGTCTTATTTAACCAGAACCCAAGGGCTGAGTACATTGCATTTCTCCGCTGAGAAGCAGGAGAGCTGGACCTCCCCCTGGCTGGGACTGCAGCGGACTTGGGTTTCACAGGGTGTGTTGTCTGAGATGGTCTGGATATGCCAGCAGGGCTGAAGCACCTCGTGGTTATCAAGTGTGAGGTGTTTTCTGTGCATAGATACACGAAATCCCCAGCCCTTCAGTCGTCCCTGAGCTTTGTCTCTCACTTGAGCGTTTCACCCTGATGCGAGGGCTCACTTTTACTGCTTCCACACGGAGCTGTCTCCCATCATGCCTCACACTCCACCCCACTTGTACATTCAGATATTTAATTTAGTGCAGGCTTCCATTTTCTGTCTCAGAGCTATCGCTTTTGAGACCTCTTCATCCTCACAGCCACCAAAAGTTGACTTCTTTTCCTCCCTAGAGATGGGAGATTTTTTTTTCACCCAAATATAAGATTTTTTTTCCCTTTTATTCAAATTACTCTTTTCAGTGATAAAGAGAGAACTTCCAGGCTGTGGTGAGCTGTGGCTGCTTCCTGAACGCCCGCCTGCAGGAATCCTAATCACACCTCAACAAAGGTGCCAGTGACTCTAGTTTCTACTCTAGTTGCTGCAACTAGGGAGCACTGTAAATGCTACAGTGCTAACACCAACCAGTCACTGCTCATAACTCTGGGACCAGATTCCCCTCCTGGCTTAGGCCGGCTCTGAGCCGCAGAGACTACATCTGACCAGCTATACTGTCTTCTCCTCTTTTTCTCTCCTCTCTCGTATTTTTTTGCTTCTTGGTTATATTCAAGTCTAATCTCTTTAAGCCCTGCCCCTCCCACGCCCATTTTTGTCAGTAGGGTGTGGGTCCCCAGGTGCACCAGGGCAGAGTTAACATTTTTCAGAGTGCCACGGAGAACAACGTTGAGTGGCTCTACTTTACTGAATAGCGTGGTGGCACTGGAATGCTATTAGTAGTAACCAGCCTTTACTTTTCCTGGTACAGGAGTCCTACTTGCTCTGGTTTAAGAATCCTACTTGCGGGCTTCCCTGGTGGCACAGTGGTTGAGAGTCCGCCTGCCGATGCAGGGGACACGGGTTCGTGCCC
>NW_020172293.1:7714670-7730153 GCF_003031525.2 Neophocaena asiaeorientalis asiaeorientalis | reverse complement strand
AAAAAAAAAAAAAAAAAAAAAAAAAAAAAAAAAAAGAATCCTACTTGCTCTGGTTTTTTCCCATAGTGTTTTAGCCTTCTGTCCTTTAATCTTCCTTGTGGCTCCTCTCTGAACTTTTCCGATTGCTCTGAGGCAATCAGTGCTTTACACAGCATTCTTGGAAGGATCTAATCAGCCCCTTAAGGAAATTACATGCCAGAGACAATGGGAGCTCTTGAGTGTTGAGGGTACAGAGCAATGCCCCTGGGTAGTTTACCCCACCCAGCCAGGCTGGTGAGGCTGGAACCAAGGTGCTCACAAGTGTGATCTTCTAAGATGTCTTAAAGGAAGGGAGTTCAAATAGGTACCAGCACTACTATTTTCATTACAGATAGTATTTCATTTAACTTTTACATTATATGTATTGTGTCGTCTCCTTCGTTGTCCATAAGAACCATAAGAAGAAGATCATTACATCTCCTTTTAACAGGTGAAAAAGCTAAGCTCAGGGAGGAAGTATTAAAAATCAGAATGAGATTCCAGGTCTGCCTGACATCAGAGTGCAAGCTTTTGTACTAAATCATGCTGTTTTGCAAAATGCAGTATGCAAGGAAAGACTTTTCTGCCTCACAAACAGCCCACCAGAGTGCTTCTGGGCCCTCAGATTCTCAAAATGGCATATTCATCCCCATAACTTTGCAGAAACCAGCAGCTTCTATTTTCCCTCTCCTTCCCCAGCTGAATACTGCTTGGGAGGGCGGGAGAGGGAGGTGGAAATATAATGAGAGGCAGAAAAAACATTGATATGGTATCAAAGATGTAGGATTATTGTTGAAAATAGATTTTGAGATGCATGAATGGGATTTCTAAGAGACTGGATTGAAAGTAATGATAACTTGTCTATGCTAGGAATCTTCTTGATTCGTATAGGATGCTTTGGCTGCAATTTCTATACTAGTGGAGTCTGCAGGCATGCCATTTTCAGACTGACATTTGTCAGGGGCTCTACACTGTCGCTGTTCACCCATCTGTCAAATCTGTAGATAAATGGTTTCCATCTTGAGTTTATGTAAATTACCTTATGTTAATGTTGTCATTTATTCTTTCTGGGGTTTTCATTATTTTTTTTTCCCTGACTCACTTTCCAATACACCAATCTGCTTTCGATACTAATTCTGTTTTCCACAATGTCAGCAATCCACACAGAGTACCAATAAATGAGTCTCTGTACTGCCTAGGACTGACTATGTATCTCTGACTGACTCAGAATCGCTCCTTAAAGAAGGAAATTCAACATTTTAGAAGACAATTATGGAGTAAGTTGTGAACATACCTCATCATCTATATACCACACAGTATCTTCTCTTTTTTTAAAAAAAGGGTGTAATTATAATCACCAAATATTGTTTAATGTCCATAAGGGTACAATTGGTGCTGTACTAGATTTGCTTCATTCTAAAAGCCAAGGTATTTGGAAGAATAAGTCTTTTCCTAGAATCAACAGAGATTATTCTCCTGAAAAGTGGGATTTATTTTGAAGTAGGTGCTTACTTTCAAAATAGCTTCCAATTTTTTACGGTTTTTAAAGGTTTATGTTTTGGGGGAAAAAAGAACATGAAGAGATCTATTTATATTTTTATAAATGTGTAATTTTAACAAGTTTAAAGTATGAAAATTGCCTTCCTTATTTTTATTTACTCTGATTATGATTAAATTATATTTATTTATTTACTTATTTTTGGCTGCGTTGGGTCTTTGTTGCTGTGCTCCGGCTTTCTCTAACTGCTTCAAGCAGGGGCTACTCTTCGTTGTGGTGCGTGGGCTTCTCACTGTGGTGGCTTCTCTTGTTGCGGAGCTTGGGCTCTAGGGCGCAGGCTCAGTAGCTGTGGCGCACGGGCTTCGTTGCTCTGCGGCATGTGGGATCTTCGTGGACCAGGGCTTGAACCCGTGTCCCCTGCATTGGCAGGTGGTTTCTTAACCAGTGAGCCACCAGGGAAGCCTGATTAAATTAAAATTAAAACTCTTTCTTGTTTCCATCAATTTGAGGAAAACCAATAGAAAAGATTAAGTGCACAAATCTATATAAGACACAAGGTTAGAGTGAGTTGAGAAGGAAATCCAGAAATAGGGAGGGAATTCTATTTGTTGAAATTGTAGAGTATGTTTTAATTTCTTTATAGTTTAAAATGCAGCATTTGTAATACATAATAATTTTAACCCTATAACATAAAAATTTATGAAAACACACAAAAGCAGAGACTAATATTATGAACCATGATACATCTTTCTTCTCTTCAAGTTTTCTTTTCAAGATTTTTTACTTGTAAAAACCAGGTCAGTAGTCCTGTAGAGTATCCCATATTCTGGAGTTTTTTGATGTTTTCTTGTGGTGTCATTTAAATTGTTCCTCTTATCCCCTGTATTTCCTACCAATGTACAGTAAGATCTAAATACCTGATTAGATTCTGCTTTTTTTCTGCACAACTATTCCACAGGTGGTGCTTTGTACTACATAATGTATCACGTTAAGAAGCACCTGTCTGGTTGACAGACTTTTAGTAATGCTAAGATGACCTGAGTTCAGGTGGGAGAAGTCCAATCCTTCTCTTGTGCAGCCCTCTGCCAAACTTTACCTAATAGCTTTTAGAAGAATCAGTTATTGCAACAGAGATTGCCAAATAGTATTTTTTTCACTTTTATCATTACTTCTATAGTTGTTATTGATGGCTGCCGTTCTTCTGTAAAGAAGAGCTTTGCTTAATCAAATACACTAATATAGATACTTTGCAAATCAATTCAAACAAGAAAGGCAGGATAAATGCTTAATTCTTTTGTTCTAGTTACCAGTTTCCAGAGTAAAAAATTAGTACTCTGGCCACCTCCAATGGTGACCAAAGAGGGTTTTCTTTTGTTGTTGTTTTTAAATTTTTGTTCACTTTTTAACCATTTCTGTTTCTTCTTTCTTAAAAATGAACTCATTACAAATGCAACAAAAAAAGAATTAAATACCTAGTAATAAATCTAACTAAGGTGGTAAAAGACCTGTACTCAGAAAACTATAAAACACTGATTAAAGAAATTGAAGACAATACAAACAGATGAAAAGATATACCATGCTCATGGATTGAAATAATTAATATTGTTAACATGACTATACTACCCAAACAGATTCAATGCAATCCCTATGAAAATACCAATGCCATTTTTCATAGGATAAGAAGAAATTTGTACGGAAACACAAAAGACTCTGAATAGCCAAAACAATATTAAGAAAGAAGAACAAAACTGGAGGTATCATGCTCCCTGATTTCAAAGTATATTACAGGGCTACAGTAATCAAAACAGTATGATATGGGCACAGAAACAGACACATAGATCAATGGAACAGAATAGTGAGCCCAGAAATTAACCCACACTTATATGGGTAATCAGTCTATGACAAATGAGGCAAGAATATACAATGGGGGAAATATAGCCTCTTCAATAAATGGTGTTGGGAAAACTGGACACCTACATGCAGAAGTATCAAACTGGACTACTTTCTCACACCATGCACAAAAATAAATTCAAGATAGATTAAAGACTTAAATGTAAGATCTGAAACCATAAAACTTTTAGAGGAAAATACAGGCAGTACGCTCTTTGACATGTCTTAGCACTAATTTTTTGGATATGTCTCTTCAAGCAAGGGAAACAAAAGCAAAAAAAAAAAAGAAATGAGACTACATTAAACTAAAAAAACTTTTGCACAGTGAAGGAAATTATCAACAAAATGAAAAGGCGGTCTACTGAATGGGAGAAGATATTTGCAAGTGATATACCTGATAACGGTTAATATCCAAAATATATTAAGAACTGATACAACTCAACATCAGAAAACCAAAGAACCTGATTTAAAAATGGGTAGAGGACCTGAATAGACATTTTTCCAAAGAAGATAAACAGATGGGAACAGACACATGAAAAGATGCTCGACATCACTAATATAAGGGAAATGCAAATCAAAACCACAATGAGATATCACCTCACACCATCAGAATGGGTGTTATCAAAAAGACAACAAATAACAAGTGTTGGGGAGGATGCAGAGAAAAGGGAACCGTCACACACTGTTGGTGGGAATGTAAATAGATGCAGCCACTGTGGAAAACAGTATGGTGATTCTTCAAAAAATTAAAACTAGAACTACCATATGATCCAACAATTCCACTCCTGGGTATTTATTCAAAGGAAATGAAAACATTAAGATATATGCACCCCTGTGTTCATTGCAGCATTATTTACAATATCCAAGATATGGAAGCAACTTAAGTGACCACCAACAGATGAATAGATAAAGAAGATGTGGTGTATATATGCAATTGAATACTATTCAATCACATAAAAGAATGAAATCTTGCCATTTTTGACAACACGGATGGACCTGGAGGGTATTATGCTAAGTGAAATAAGTCAGACAGAGAAAGACAAATACTGTATGATTTCATTTATATGTGGAATCTACACAAAACAAAACAAAGGAACAAACATAGCAAAACAAAAATGGAGTCATAGATACAGAGAACAAACAAGTGGTTGCGGGGCGGGGGGAGTGGGGGAAGGAGAGACGTAGGGGAGAGAGATTAAGAGGTACAAACTTTCAGTTACAAAATAAATGAAAAACAATAATGAACTCATGAATTTTTATATATTCAATGTGTTTAAATCAATTGCAGCCATTTTTTCTCTTCAGTGCTCAAAATGTCGCATCTCTTTTCAACCCATCTCTGGTTCCTATGTCCTTTGATATGATCCAGTTAATCCTGATAGTTTCCTCGGTTTCAGGCACACATGTACACACACACACACACACACACACACACACTCACAGAGTCTCAGTCCATCTTGTACATTTCCTGTTTCAAGTTTGGAATCAATCATTTTCCAAGCACCTAACAGGTGGGGAATTTCCAGTAGACCACACTTTTGACACTAAGGGTGATCATTGCTTCTAGGCTACCATTTGTTTCTAAGTCTTTTCAGTGTGTGAACTAGGAAATATGCATTTTTCAAAATTGTGTGAAACACAAAACATAAAATTTACCATCTTCACTATTTTCAAGTGTATAGTTCAGTAGTATTAAGTACATTCACATTGTTGTACAACAATCTCCAGAATACTCTTCGTCTTGCAAAACTGAAACTCTACACCCATTTGTTGCTGTTGACAACTCTCCATTCTCCCAACCCCTAATCCCTAGCAACCACATCTTCACTTTCTGTCTCTATGAATTTGACTATTCTAAGTACCTCATATAAGTGGAATCATACAATATTTGTCTTTTTTGACTACCTTATTTCACTTAGCTTGATGTCCTCAGGCTCATCCATGTTGTACCATGTGTCAGAATTCTCTTCCTTTTAAAGACTGAATCATCTCATTGTATGTATGTACTGTGTTTTGTTTATCTGTTCATCCATGGATAGACATTTGGATTGCTTCCACCATTTGACTATTGTGAATAATGCTGCTGTGAACATGGATGTACAAATATCTTCTGGTGACCTCGCTTTCAATTCTCATAGCTATGTACCCAGAAGTAATTGCTGGATCCTGTGGTAATTCTATTTTCATTGTTTTAAAAAAACCACCATAATTTTTCCACAGCAGCTGCACCATTTTACATCCCTGTCAGTAGTCACAAAGCTTCCAGTTTCTCCACATCCTCAGCCTGTACTTTGTATTACTTTTTTCTATAGTAGCCATTCTAATGGGTTTAAAGTGGTATCTCATCGTCGTTTTGATTTGCAATTCCCTAATGATTAGTAATGTTGAGTATCATATGCTTATTGGCCATTTGTACATCTTCTCTGGAGAAATGTCTGTTCAAGTCCTTTGCCCATTTTTTATTGCATTGTTTTTTTGTTGTTGAGTTGAAGTTCTTTATATATGCTGGATATTACCCCCTTATCACATATATGATTTGCAAATATTTTCTCCCATCCCATAGGTTGCCTTTACATTCTGTCCATTGTATCCTTTGATACACAGAAGCTTTTAATATTGATGTAGTCCTATTTGTCTATTTTTACTTTTGTTGCCTGTGTTTTTGTTGTCACATCTAAAAAGTTGTTGCCAAATCCAATGTCATGAATCTTTTCTCCTATGTTTTCTTCTAAGAATTTTATAGTTTTGGGTCTTATGTTTCAGTCTTTGATATATTGTGAGTTAATTTTTTTTTTAACATCTTTATTGGGGTATAATTGCTTTGCAGTGGTGTGTTAGTTTCTGCTTCATAACAAAGTGAATCAGTTATACATATACATATGTTCCCATATGTCTTCCCTCTTGCGTCTCCCTCCCTCCCACTCTCCCTATCCCACCCCTCCAGGCTGTCACAATGCACTGAGCTCATATCCCTGTGCCATGCGGCTGCTTCCCCCTAGCTATCTACCTTACTACGTTTGTTAGTGTGTATATGTCCATGACTCTCTCTCGCCCTGTCAAAGCTCACCCTTCCCCCTCCCCATATCCTCAAGTCCGTTCTCCAGTAGGTCTGCGTCTTTATTCCTGTCTTACCCCTAGGTTCTTCATGACATTTTTTTTTCTTAAATTCCATATATATGTGTTAGCATACGGTAGTGAGTTAATTTTTTAAAAATTTATTTTATTTATTTATTTTTGGCTACATTGGGTCTTTGTTGCTCTGCGTGGCCTTTCTCTAGTTGCGGAGAGCGGGGGCTACTCTTCGTTGCAGTGCGTGGGCTTCTCATTGCGGTGGCTTCTCTTGTTGTGGAGTATGGGCTCTAGGCACGCAGGCTTCAGCAGCCGCGGCTCACAGGCTCTAGAGCGCAGGCTCAGCAGTTGTGGCGCATGGGCTTAGTTGCTCCGTGGCACGTGGGATCCTCCCGGACCAGGGGCTCAAACCCATGTCCTCTGCATTGGCAGGGAGATTCTTAACCACTGGGGCACCAAGGAAGCCCTGTGAGTTAATTTTTTATATGGTAAAATGTAAGGATCCAACTTTTGCATGTGGCTATCCAGTTTTCCCAATACTATTTGTTGGAGAAATTGTTCTTTCCCCATTGAATAGTCTTGGCACCCTTGTTGAAAATCATTTGAGCATATATGTGAAGATTTATGGGCTCTCTATTCTTTTCCATTTGTCTGTATATCCATCTTTATGCCAGTACCACACTGCTTTGATGACTGCAGTTTTCTGATAAGTTTTAAAATCAGGAAGTTATGAGACCTCCAAATTTGTTCTTCTTTTTCAAGACTATTTTGGCTATTCAGGGTCCTTTGAGTTTCAATATGAATTTAGGATAATTATTTCCACAAAAAAAAAGTCATTGGGATTTTGATAGGGGTTGCACTGAATCTACAGATCACTTTGGGTAATATTGATATGTTAACGATATTAAGTCTTACAATCCATGAACATGAGATGTTTCTCCATTTATTTGTTTCTTCTTAATTTCTTTCAGCAACGTTTTATAGTTTTCAGTGTACCTTTGTGGTTAAGGTTACTCCTAAGTATTTTATTCTTTTTGATGCTATTGTAAATTGAATTGATTTCTTAATTTCCTTTTTGAATTGTTCATTATACAAGCACAACAAATTTTTGTGTATTGATTTTATATCCTACAACTTTGCTGAAAAGAACTAACAGTTGTGAGTGTGTGTGTGTGTGTGTGTGTGTGTGTGTGTATAATCTTTAGGGTTGTATACAAATTAGATTGTGTCCTCTAAAAACAGACATAATTTTAGTTTTCCTTTCCAATTTGGATGCTTTTGTTTCTTTTTCTTGCTTAATTGCTGTCTAGGATTTCCAGTACTGTGTTGAATAGAAGTGGTGAAAATGAGCACCCATATCTTGTGATATCTTGTGATCTTAGAGGAAAAACTCTCAGCCTTTCACAATTGAGAATGATGTTAGCTGTGGGATTTTCACATATGGTCTCTATTATCTCGAGGTAGTTTCCTTCTACCCCTAGTTTGTTGAGTGTTTTTACCATGAATTAAATGGAATATTTTTAATAGCAAGATTTAGAATGAAAGCTGCAGTAAGCAGTTGCTTTCAAAAATGTTATTTTAATGTTACTTTGTAATATTCCATGGTATTGAAATAATCATCATACTAGTTGCTAAATAAATAACGAATGATACTGGGACTTCCCTGGTGGCCCAGTGGTTAAGACTCCCTGCTTCCACTGCAGGGGGCGTGGGTTTGATCCCTGGTTTGGGAACTGTGATCCCACATGCTATGCGGCATGGCCAAAAAAAAATGAACAAGTACTTATTCATTCAATGACTATTTCTTTGCTCTCTACTTGTTCCAGGCACTTCTGGGAGCTGGGATAGGCAGACAAATTAGCTGCTCTTCTGGAGTTTGCACTTTAGTGGAAGAAGATAGAAAATTACCAAAGAAAAAATAAGTAGAAAAATATCAGCTAGTGACTGGTGCCATGCAGAGATTTAAACTATGGCAATGTGATGGAGAGGGCCTGGGAGGCTACTTTAGGTTGGGGGTTAGAAAGACCTTCTAAAGATGTGATAGTTAAGCTGAAATCTTATTGACAAGAAGGAAGTAGACATGTGAAGAGCATTTCAGGTAGAGGGAATGACAAGCACAAAAACTCCAAGATAGGAACATGCTTGGTGAAGTCATGGAAATATGGCTAAAGTGTAGTGGGCAAAGGGGAGATGGTTTAAGATGAGGTCAAAGAAGACAGGTGGTGATATTATTTTCAATGAAAGAGAAGCAATATAATCGTATATGTAAAGCACTACGTTAGACATATAAACACATCAGATACAGTCACTGCCCTTAAGAAAGATAGAATCTTATAAGACGTCTAATGAAAAATACGTACCTGGTCAACATTGGAATAATTTGATTCAACGATCTCAGCTATGCCTGTATGCTTGTTCGCATGATATATAACAATGATAATCTTGTGTCATCCTTTCCTTCTTGAGAAAAAAATATAATACCCATATATGTGTATGTATTATATATATATATATTTCAATTAAGAGGTAGACAAAGAGTAACATAGATGGAGATGAAAATGTCCCCTTATTATTATTGGAAATGCTGGTATTGGAGAACATGGGTTATATGTGCAAAGAGATTGACGTTTTATTCCTGACCTTCAGAATTACAGACTTACCTGACTAGTCGCAGTGGAGGTGGAACAGGGCAGACAATATCTCTTGTGTAAAATCACAAAAGAGATCAGAGACGGTAAAGTGCAGTGAATAAACGTCTGGACCCTAGAACCAGACTGCCTGCGTACCAATCTTTGTTCTGTTACTTATTCGTTTTTCAAAGTAACCTCTCATCTCAGTTCTCTTGCCCATAGATGTGGATAATACTAACACCACTTCATATAAAGAATTACGCACAATGTGTTCTTCATCTTGTTCATTATGCACACATAATACTTATTAAATATCTTTCCATAATCAATGCATTCACTTCTAACTCATTCTTTTTTAAAGCTGTTGATTATTTCATTCCGTGGACGTATTAGAATTTATTTAATCAATTTTGCCATTTCCTGAATGTCACACAGTTGGAATTGTACAGGATGCAGGCTTTTCAAAAACTGGCTTCTTTCACTTAGTAACATACATTTACGTTTCCTCCCTGTCTTTTCATGGCTTGACAGCTCCTTTCTTTTTAGCACTGAATAATGTCCCATTGTCTGGAGGTACCGTGGTTTATTTACCCATTCACTTACTGAAGGTCATCTTGGTTGCTTCCAGGTTTTGGCAGTTATGAATAAGTCAGTATAAACATTCGTGTGCAGGTTTTTGTGTGGACAGTTTTTCAGCTCTTTTGGGTAGATACCAAGGAGGGTGATTGCTAGATCATATGGTAGGAGTATGTTTAATTTTGTAAGAAGCTGCCAAACTGCCTTCCAGAGTGGCTGCACCATTCTGCGTTCCCACCAGCAATGAATGAGAGTTCCTGTTGCTCCACATCCTCACCAACATTTGTAGTATCGGTGTTCCAGATTTTGGCCATTCTAGTGTGTGTGTAGTGGTATTTCACTGTTGTTTTAGTTTGAAATTCCCTAATGATGTATGATGTAGAGCATCTCCTCCTGTGCTTACTTGTCTTCTGTGTATCTTCTCTGGTGAAGTGTCTGTTAAGGTGTTTGGCCCATTTTTTAATCAGGTTATTTGTTTTCTGATTATTAAGTTTTAAGAGTTCTCTGTATATTTTGGATAACAGTCCTTTATCAGCTATGTCTTTTACAAATATTTTCTCCCTACTGGTGAAATTTTAATTGATGAGTTTCATTTCTACAGCCAATGTTCTGACTGTAAGAGAAAAACAGTCTAGCTGACATTTTAGGCATGTGGCAGCCATAAGCAGTTATAAATAGGGAATTCTTGTGATCATAGACTGAAAAGCCTATGACATCAGCCAACAACAATGCAGAAATCCTAAAAGAGAAGAGCCACAGGGCTTGTTATTCTTAATACTAAATGGAAAATATTCTTGGGAAGTATAATTAAAATTAATTTAGAATTGTTCTCAATCTAATTAAAAATTTACAACAGTTTTCAATCAGGGTGATTTTTAGATATAATTTGAAGGCATTTAAGTCCTAGTATGTAAAGTTGGAAATTTGAAATAAAATGTTCTGGTTTTCCTTTGAAATTTATTTTACATTGAAAAGTAAACACAAACAGCACACTCTTTAGTCATGTGGTTTGATCACAGAAGATTGTACTTTCTCTGTTCTACCTCCTACAGGTTAAATAACACTGCAGGGAAAATCTTATTATTGCAAAATATTTGGAGGTGTATCTGATGTTTAAAAAAATTGCTTTAGATAAGATTAATTAGTACACAAGTCAAGATTCCAAGCCCACAACAACAAAGAAATGTGTTTAGGCTCCTGGTCTATAAAAGGGACTTTGTTTAAAATAGTGATTTTTTAATGTTTTGGGATTAAGATCCCATGAAAACCAGAATTATCCGCAAAAATGCAGATCTATATGTTTAAGTGAAATTGTGTCTATAGTTTTGGGGGGCCATGGATTCATTGTTTCCCATACCCAGGCACACGGCAAGAACTCTCTCTAAAATGTTATGGGGATTAATTTGGGGGAGGAGGGCTGTATCACTTACCAAACAAACACACCTTTCAGCTAACCTACTTGTCCCACTCCCTGATGAATCTGGCCCCAAATCCAGCTGCTCCTAATTCAAATTGCCAAATTTTCTCAAGATACTCAAAAGTATTTACATGAGGAGAGAAATAATGTTGTTTTAGAGTCTCTAGCCATAAGTTGCTGGTAGCACCATCATTTCCTGTACTGAGTGACCCCAGTTCCTAAAAATACCTCCAGCACTATTCAACTGCTTACATTTGGCATAGTCTTCATTCTTATTTGGGAAGGCACATTCCCTTCTCCAGCTGAAGAAACTCAGTGTCTGAAAAGAGCTGCCTAAAAACACTGTTCCCTCCGGGCTCTTAAAAATGTTCAGCCTCTGAAAGCTGGCAGGGAGTGCTCACACCCAGCGGAGGCAATACTCCATGGACTGAGCAAGAAAAAAATGAGCACACTATATATGGAAAACAGGAAGCTGAACAGTTGAGGCAGCCTTACTCATACGTGGCCCATATTCAGATCCATAACCCAGCAACCGTGAACTGCCTAGAAAAGGAAAAGACTCAGTGGCTAGCCCTAAGCTAGAAGGCAGACTGTTCTGACACTTTTCCAGCTTACTTTTAAATAAGCAAAGGAATAAAGCACTAACTAAAGCCTCAGGATGGGCTAGTCCAGTACACTGCCACATACCGTACATACACAGTTGCTGATGACCTTGTGGCAAACCCATGGTTCCTCTGGCAGTTATAACAGGGTATTGAGCAGTGTTCACTCAGTCAAGCTCCAAGGACAAAAATAAGAAGTTGCAAAATAAATGAACTTCCAGTTTCTTTGCAATATTTGATTATTTGTATGTTATTTGTATATTTGGAGACAGAAAAAGGAGGAAACGGAGGACCGTCTCAACATTCCTTGGTTTTCAAAATGTTAATAATTCCCAGGGCTATTTTTTTTTTTTAAGCCAGGGCACAGAGATTCACACTGTAATAGAGAGAGTTTAGTGTCTTAGGTAAAGGAATGAAGTTATTTATGATTCAGAAGCACATCCACGTACGTATTATAGGGAATTATCGGAGACTTCTATTCCTTCTAACATCATCCGCTCATCTTTTTCTTTTTTTATGTTTAAAGAAGGTGGCAGATGAGAAAAATATATCCAGATCACTCTGTAGAAACATTTCTTAGAAAAGCAGCTGAAGACTTACCTAGCCACTGGCAATCAATCTGCTCCGGAAGCCATCGCACACTTTTACAATGGTATTTAAAACCCAAGTCTGTTGATCAGCCAAGCTACTTTCTAGGGTTTTCTTTCATTAAATTTTCTGGTAGGGCATCTATATCACATAGGAGCTGCCTAATTCATTTCACCTATCCCCACACAATTTTTTTCCTGATGATCAGTGTTGGAATTGGTCTTCACCTGTAAATCTGGGATCTGATTTGCATGGTGTCCCTATGCATCCCCTTTGAATTGTTAAAATTACTTTTTTTTTTCCCTCGTTGTCTGGACACTTATTTATAGGGTGATGATACAATCTATCATCTGTATCAGGATGTACTTTTGAGAATGAAAAGGGGTGCTATTAATAATTATGCTTGGACAACACACAAACTGGGGTTATCTGGACATACTGGGACACAAAGTCATACTTATTTTTTTTTTTAATAAATTTATTTATTTATTAATTTATTATTTTTGGCTGCATTGGGTCTTCGTTGCAGCACAAGGGCTTTCTCTAGTTGTGGCGAGCAGCAGCTACTCTTCGTTGCGGTGTGCAGGCTTCTCATTGTGGTGGCTTCTCTTGTTGCAGAGCACAGGCTCTAGGCACGCAGGCTTCAGTAGTTGCAGCATGGGGGCTCAGTAGTTGCGGCACATGGGCTTAGTTGCTCCGTGGCGTGTGGGATCTTCCTGGACCAGGGCTGGAACCCGTGTCCCCTGCATTGGCAGGTGGATTCTTAACCACTGCACCACCAGGGAAGTCCCCACACTGTTTATTTAAAACTGATCTGATATCGGTTGAGCCATAATGTGCCAGCCAATGGTCAAGACCAAAACATTTTTGTCTTGGGTATACTCCTATTCTCACAATGCAGGTATTCACCCTTTGCTCTAACCCCGTGGAGTCTTGCCCAAGTGATATGATTATTGCAATTGGAAAATCATTTATAAATGAATGTGTACTAAAATATTTGCCTGTAAAATGTTATAGTTTAGAGGCTTTTCCACTTTCAAAAGATTGAAAAGGCTTCAAGTTATCACGGGATGATTTGTGGCTTACTGGAAAGGATAATATTTGACAGGCTGAGTCCCAAAAGTGTTCAAACTGCAAGAGAAAGACAGCATTCCACTCCTGAGTCGACATTGACTCACTCCCACTCCCAATTCTGTATTCCATAATCATGTGATTAAAAACAAGTGGAGTCATATTCATGACATGTTTCTTTAATTTCTTGTTTCCTCAAAGCTCATGACTTCTGTACATAAATTGCTTCTCACACTTTAGTTTAGCCAAATGTTCTGATGTGGTCCCAGGGGAGCAAAAGGACCCATTTATTCATTTGTCAACTATTAGCTGAGCCCCTATTGTGTGACCTGGAACAGTGTTTGACACGGGGATTAAAAAGATGACTACACTGCCTTTGAAATAATTTAGTGTTGTGCAAATGTGAACCTCTCAATATTCTTGTGGCAAATCACATAAGGATGAAAGTTCTGGGAAATGTAGTGCAAATCAAGCATGGATAAATTACGCTTTACCTTTGGAACTGTAATCTATGCTGAGACCAGGCCAGTTCTGATCAATTTTGGAGTGGTATAACCAGTATCTTTAAATTCAAGGATGTTGAGGTCCACTGGATTATTAATATAGAAACATTATTTTTAAATTTTTTTTAAGTACAGTTGATTTACAATGTTGTGTTAGTTTCAGGTGTCCAGAAAAGTGATTCGGTTATATATATAATATTTATGATATGTATTATATACATATTTTCAGATTTTCCATTATACGTTCTTATAAGTTATGGAATATAGTTCCCTGTGCTGTATACAGTAGGTCCTTGTTGTTTATCTGTTTTATATATAGTAGTGTGTATATGTTCATCCCAAACTCCTAATTTATCCTACCCCCCCCCTTCCCCTTTGGTAACCATGGGATTGTTTTCTATGTCTGTGAGTCTGTTTCTGCTTTGTAAGTAAGTTCATCTGTATCCTTTTTTAGATTCCACAAATAAGGAAACATCATTTAGTCTCTTAGGTTTGGTCATCCATTAAGTGGGAAAAATCATTCTCATTTCTTTAGAGGTTTCCAGAGGTTATCTAACAAACAGATTCGATTTTGCTGGCGAGCAACGGGCAAAATTTCCATAGATGGGATTGTTTTGTTTTCTCTTATTTAAGATTGGCAGCCAAATGGGCATCGCGGCTTCTAATCTCCCCCAAATGAAACACCAGTTTCACAAATCAAATAATTCGAGTTCTGTGCCCAACAGGGTGCTACAGCTCACCACGTGGCAACACACATTTTCTGCTAACAGAATGGCAGCCTGCCAGCAGCATATTCTGAGTTACCGGGTTTCAGTATGATGCCGGTTGGCACAAGTTTCAATCCTCTTTATCAAAATGCGCCCAGCCATGCTCATAATGAAATGTTTCACTTCTCTTAAATGTCCCTTCTCCAGCCCCCTGTCCACCTACTCAAAAAAGTGAGGATGAACAGAAACTGTATCAAGGATGAAACTTTTCCTTCTCATCCCTGTGCCCCAGATTAGCCTAACAAAAGCTGCTCCCCAACTCACCAGTTTTTCTCTAAAACTTTCCTCATCTCCATCTTTCCTGGCACCCATTTCCTCCCTGAGTCTTCCCCTTTCTCAAAGACATAAGTCAAGCAAATCCTCACGCCAGAAAAATACCGGCTTTAGCCACTTCCCTTCCAAAAGGGAAACGTTTTTGGTCCCACGAAGCCTTGCAAGGTGAGTGACTAAGTGTCTCGATTTGTCGGGCACTGAGGCGGCTCCCGGGAGGCAGGGCTTCCAGGGTTCAAAACCGGGCAGTCCTGGGCCAGCCGGACGGACCGCGGGCCGGACAGACGTGGGGCTTTGAGGAAGCAGCGCCTAAGACAGGCCGAGAAGGAGGCTCCGGAATTCCCTCACGGGAGGATATTACGGTGCGCAGGGCCGCGCAAACCCTCCCTCTCCCGGCAGCAAAGGAAACTGAGGCACCGCGAAGGCCGCCGCGGAGTCTGTCGCCCGACCCTGCCGCTCCTTTGTCCCGGGGGCCCCCTTCTCTCCCCCGGTCCCGCACCGCCCCTGCCCGATTCCTCCCCCTCCCCCAGCAGGCGCGGCTGACGCGGCCCGAGAGGAATGCGCTTCCGGAGGGAGTGGGGGGC